>NC_056570.1:13063315-13065155 GCF_013358625.1 Macadamia integrifolia
CAACCCCGGTGGTATTTCAAGAGGGCCAATCGTACTGCTTTTAAATTGCTGAAGTCAGCACTGTCATTTAATTTATTTACATTTCTGTTGAGAGCCGGTGGACGGCATTGTCTTTATTTTTCCGAGTACTCACGGTGGGCCTTCTCCAACAGCCCTATGGGCGTATCGCGGGAGGGAGTTCGCAGCTCGTACCCGGAGTATACGCGCACTGTGGTTGTAGTAGCACTAAAACCAAAGACTTAGTAATGTTGATTAGGTGTATGTGATTTAAAATGACTTGCATGGCATATAGTGCATACGATGTGTTGTGATGTGTGGACTGTTGTGTGTGGTCCACCTCTCTACTTACTGAGCTAGTGAGCTCATTCCACGTATACACCCCTTTTTAGATGATTTTGCAGGTCATGCATCTGAGGAGCATGGGGTGGGTCCCACAGTCGAGTTTCCTGAGGAGGACTGGTGGACCCCTGAGGAGTTTGAGCACGGCGTAGACTGCGCGCGTGAGAGCTGTGCTGCGGGACAGCGGTTCTGAGGCCGAGCTGAGCTCCAGCCTTGATACCGAGCCGAGCTGTGTACTCTGATGATTTTGATATTTTCTTGTATATACTTGATACTTGGACTTTATTCTTTTTGTGTATATATCATGCCTTCGGGCCCAAATGTATATAATTATGGTATCATCATTTGGGTATCAAGTATATGGAAATTATTTACAGGTAAAACTTAGTCTTCCGCTGATTTGATGAACTTGTGTTAGTGTGTGTATGCTATGGTGGAATACAGTATCTGATGATCCTGGCAGGTTTGGGTTAACCGGTGTTAACTCGGTCACCGCTCCGGTTCAGGGTGAACGGGGTGTGACAGTGACGGTTAGACATAACGCCCGACGGGTCAATAGGACAGTCGGCAACCCCGGTGGTACATTCAAGAGGGCCAATCGTACTGCTTTTAAATTACTGGAGTTAGCACTTTTAATTTCAGTCATTTACTTTTCTGTTGAGAGCCGTGGATGGCATTGTCTTTACTTTTCCGAGTACTCACGGTGGGCCTTCTCCGATAGCCCTATGGGCGTATCGCGGGATGGAGTTCGCAGCTCGTACCCGGAGTATACGCACACTGTGGCTGTAGTAGTACTATACCAGAGACTTAGAAATGTTGCTTAGGTGGATGTGATTTAAAATGTAATGCATGGCACGTAGTGCATATGATTGTGTTTTGATGTGTGGACTGCTGTGTGGTCCATCTTACCATTTACTGAGCTAGTGAGCTCATCCCACGTGTACACCCCTTTTTAGATGATTTTGCAGGTCATACATCTAAAGAGCACAGGGCGGGTCCCACAGTCGAGTTCCTCAAGGAGGACTAGTGGGCCCCTGAGGAGTTAGAGCACGGCATTGACTGCTCGTGCGAGAGTTGTGCTGTGGGACAGCAGTTCTGATGCCGAGCTGAGCTCCACTTTTGAGGCTGAGCTGGGCTCTACCATGTGATGCCGAGCTGGGCTCAACCCTTGTTGCCGAGCTGAGCTCTAGCCTTTGATACCGAGCCGAGCTGTGTACTCTGATTATTTTGCTGGTTTCCTTTATGTACTTGATATGTGAATTGTACTTTTATTGTGTAAATATCATGCCTTCGGGCCCACATGTATATAACTATTGTATCACAATTTGGGTATCAAGTATTATGGGAATATTCACAGGTAAACCAAGTCTTCCGCTAATCTGATGAGTTTTTATTAGTTGTGTGTATGCTGTGGTGGAATACAGTATCAGATGATCCTGGCAGGTTTGGGTTAACCGGTGTTAACCCGGTCACTGGCCCGGTTCAGTGAGAACGGGGTGTG
>NC_056570.1:13065700-13091394 GCF_013358625.1 Macadamia integrifolia
AAAAAAAAAGGGAGAAATAGAGATTGTCCAAATCTTCTCTCTCCTCCACATCATCACCAAAATATTGTCCAAATCACACAAAGCAAGAAGAAAATCGTCCCTTGGAGGGAGAAAAAGAAGAGAAATAAATTAGAAAAAAAAAAAGGAAAGAAAATAAACAAAAAAATTATAGGAAATTTCTCAAAGTTTATTTCTCTCTTCTCTCTCCTCCACCTTAGCACTTTTGGTCTCAAAAGATCTCACAATTCATTCTTCTTCTAATTTTTTTTAGTTGCTCTCTCTTTAGTTTTAGTTCTTCTTTATCTTTTCTTTAATCACTTTTGTAATAGTTTTTTTTTTCAATTAATGCAAGCACTATTTTATTTTTATTCAACCCTTTTATGTTTATGATTTATGCAATTGAGTTGTAATTTTTTAAGTTATAGTTCTAGGCTCAGATCTAGGTGACAAGATCACGAGCTGTGGAGCAATTTTTTTTTTCAAGATTTGTTTTCTCTAGTACTAGAAATTTCAGATTTGGTTTATTTCAGATCTGATTTTTAGTACTAGTAGTATCTCAAATCGATCAAGTTTTCAGTTCAAGGGTTGAAGTTCAAGTAAGTAGGCTCCTTCATTAGTCTTCTCTCCCCCCTCTCATTCCCTCTTCTGACTACCCTTTCTTTCTTAATTTATGATTTTAATTTCAGTCGTTACATTATTGCTATCCCTTTCCCCCAAGGTTCATGGCTAGTGTATGTGTTGGCTTTGCCTCTCCTAGCCGTAGAACCATCAATTTATTGCTTTTATTTTAATTGTCTCCCTTTCCCTAAAGCCAAATAGAGTAACCCTTGTAAGAGTGACTCTCTGGTCAAGTAGGGAAGCTCATATTATGATGCATCCCTCGGGCTAAGTAGAGAAACCTACTTGTGAGTCTCTCTCTAGCTTTATCCCCTTTCTTTTACTTTATTTTTATTTCATTATTATTTTTTCTTTATTATTTATTTTTTTTAATTGCGTGGGTTGTTTATTTTTAGTTATTTATTTATTTAATTTTAATTGCGTGGCTTGCGTCTTTAAATTCTTAGATGACGAATGGTTAGGACGTTATTTTAGATACTTATGTTTAGGACGGTAATTAGAATTAGATCACAACCATTAATCGGTTCACTTTCGCATTATTAAAAGAAATAAAAATATAAAGTGGTTGCTCTCCCTGTGTTCGACCCGTAGCTACACTGATCCGTACGCTTGCGGTTACATTTTAAATCTCAAACAGACCCCTCTTTTGAAAGATGACACCACCATCGATCAGGATCGAGGGATATGGGGATCTGGAGAATAGAATTAGTTATTGACAAGGGTAGCATTAAATTCAAAAGACCAATATTCCCCCGATTCCCCATAATAAAATCACAACTTTATCAAACAACTGGTGGGGGGGGGGCGTTAGCAACAAATGAACAAGTGTCCAAAAAAAATAGTGCAAGAAGCATGTAACAAAGGATCAATAAAAAAAAAGAGTCTTTTTTCATTTTCCAATATTCAAAATTATAATTTTTTTCAAAGTAAAGAGAATGCTTACAATGTTGTTCCAACTTACTGATCCTCTCCTTTGAGTTTTTTGATCAAATATTGACCTATTATAAAAGTATTTGGACTTGAGAATCTGGGCCCATAAGCTATGTTCATTAGCGAGGAGTCACCACCCAAACTTGAGAAGTAAAGCTGTATTTTGAGTTTTTGAATCCCTAATCTCAAGGCCTCCATGGAGTTTTGGTGAGCATACTTTATGCTACCCAATGAGGTGGAGTTTTTTTGATCTGTGACTATCACCATTCCAGAAGTGAAGGCAGATGGAATCTAATTTTCTGTAAATTACTTTGGGAAAAGCAAAGCACTACATTACATAAGAGAGGATTGAAGAAAAAGAGCTGATTGAACAAGAACCGATCTTCTAGCATAAAACAAAAATTTGGCTTTCCAAATTCGTAGCCTTTTGTCAACTCTTTGGATCATAGATCTGAAAGATAGAGATTTAGCTTTGTGATGAAAGAGACAAGTTCCTGGTAAGAGGAATCATGGGTCATTTCAATTATTCCGAAAGTCCTACACAAAGCCTTTCTGGTCTACTTGTTAACATTGGAGCTGCAAGCCAACCCACTTTTCTCATAATTAAAGGAGAGACCAGAATGGTCAGAGAATAGTTCGAGGATGGATTTAATAGTAGTTAAATCTTCACGAGCAGCTCTACAAAAAATGAGTGTATCATCAACAAAGAATAAGTGGATGATTTCAAGGGCATACCTTGAAACTTTGATACCTTTGAACAAATTCAAATCCCTGTCCGTGGTCAAGAGTCTAGAAAGGTATTCTATAGACAAAATAAATAGGAAAGAGATTAACGGGCATCCTTAACAGATTCCTCTATAAGGTTTAAAAAATTCAAAGGCTGAGCCTTGCAATTTGATTGAAAAAGAGGAAGAGCTAATTAACTGGTTGATCAGCTCGTCCCATTTCTCACCAAAACCTAGAAATTAAAAAATGGCCGACAAGTATTTCCATTCGAGTTTGTCATAGGCCTTGGCCATATCCAACTTGATAGCAACATAACCAGATTTACAATTTTTTCCTGTGTAGAGAGTGACAATATTGTCAGTAATCTGCCTTCTAGGAACAAAAGCAATCTGTCAGTGGAAGATAAAACAATGAAGGTGGATTTTAAGTCTGGTGGCAAGAATTTTGCCATAAATTTGTAGGTGACATTGGAAAGGCTGATACGTTTGAAATCCCCCACAAAATAAGCATTGCCTTTTTTGGTATCAGACAAAGGAGAGTGTGGTTGGTGCCCGGGGCAATCGCTGAAGAATAAGGAGATGAAATTACATATGTCATGCATGACCAAATCTCAGAACCTATAGAAGAAGATCACTTGGAAACCATTAGGTCCAGTGCCTTTGAAAGGACCAATAGAGAAAACAGAGTTTCTAATTTTTGAAACAGAGGGGGGGATTTAGAAAGAGAGCAGGGTCAAAATCATTGAGAGATGGGAAAAACACTCAATAAAGGATGGGTCTAGTGGGCTAGAGGTTAAGAAGAGTCTGGAAAGAAAGGAAGAAATTCCTTTGCAATCAAATAAGGATTGGTAATCTTTTCACTAGACTTAGAAAAGATAAAGTCAATTTTTTTCTATAACTATTGACTTTCGAAATGGAATGATAGAAACTTGGTATTCTGGCCACCATCAAAGATATATGAGTGTCTAGTCTTTTGATGCCAGAATTAATCCTTAGCCTATAAAATCCATTCAAGTTTAGAAGAGAGGGAATCTATCTCATATGGAGTGGTGGATCAGTAAGATTTTCCTAACTTAGAACCTTAGAAAAGTACATTGATTTGAGATGGATTTTTTTTTTTTTGATAGGTAAGTATGATTAATTAAAAGAAAAGAAAAAGATAAAATACAATTAGAGGCAATCCCAGAGAACCCACTTTAGACATGCCTAAAAGAAGGGAAGGGATTTCAAGAAGAAGCAGGACAAGCCCTATAATCAAATAATAAAAACTAGAACATAAATAACATAGAAAAAATTACATCCGAAAGTAGGTAATTCGATCAGCATCTCCTTTTATAAGGTCTTGAAGATCATCTGGGATATCAGGAGGATATAAGATAACTTCAATAGTAGATGAAGCAAATGAGGCTAAGAAATCTGCTACCTGATTTTGCTCTCTCCAAACATGTATAACCTCCTTACACCTAAGCATGGAACAAAGATGCAAAATTCTACTTTTAAATACCTACATACTCTAAGGGTCACATTTCTTACCACCATTAAGAATATCAACTGCCAACATGGAATTAGACTGGATAGACACCTCCAGCAAGCCTTTGTCAATACAAATACAAATCCCTCTTTGGATTGCAAGAAATTCCATGACAATGACGGACAACTCCTCACCCAAATTGGCATAAGCAAGGATAGGGGTGCCTCTTTCATCCCAAATCATCCCACCATACGAAGCCTTGTCATCAGAAAGCGCACCATCACAATATAGAGCAATTATGTGGGATGGGGGGATTGAACCAAGTGTAAGTCTTTGGAACTTTAACAGTCCAATTAATTTGTAACCCCCAACTATCTACCAACATCTGATTTCCTACACTATGAACTCCAGAAAGTGGAATAGTAGAGCACCTAGAAAGGATATCATCTTTAATAGCAGCCACAATCTGGAACCTTGTTCTGGTCTTATTTCTAAAAATCTTGTAATTCCTCTTAGTCCACAGATGTTGTCACAACCTGTTCCATATTGTTATACCCGAATCCTAAAACTTCCTATTTTAATGTTCAGGTGTGACACCGAAGGACACCAGTACCAGTGAGTACTGGGTTGCATCCACCTTTTGTCGAGGAAGGAAAAGCGACCCCACTTGCACCTACTACCCATGCTTATGTAATTGGAAGGGATTCCAGACCTGAAGGGAAAGGTCAATTGAACCTCACACACACTAGATACCTTGGAGAAGGCTCCACCCAAACTAAGGAGAGATCACCATACAAAGTGACCAGTTCAGCATTCACCGGCTGATGGTCACTAGTGGATGGAGCATCCACCAGTGAACACCATACGGTGAGTGCAAAGGCCAGTTTTGGGTTATCTCACTGTGGGACCCGAGACCTCACTATCGTGCACCCCAAACCCATCCACATTGATGGGACAATGTGTTAGGGAGTTGATTAATGTGGCGGGACATCTTGAAGTGGACCGTTAGTGCCGAATAGCGGAATAACCCGATATTAGGTAAAAACCCATTAATTCCCCAAACAGCTCTTAGTGGGACTTAAGTGGCTATAAATAGGGCTCTTACCATTCATTTCTTCTCTTACCAAATTACAAACAAGGAAAGGGAGAAAGAGGAGGAAGAAGAAGGAGAAGGAGAGCAAGGGAGGAAGGAAGGAGGAAGGCTAGGGCTCCATTCTTAAGGTAAGCCCATATGCTCATCTCTCCACGCACACACACATAAATTTATCTCTCTCTCTCTCCTTCCCATTTCACTCTTTATTGGAAGTAATGGAGACCCAACTAAATCCCACCTACCCAACTATAAAGACTACATAATGGAGGAGGAAATTAGAGTAAGAGACCTACATTGGCAAGGTTATTCACTCAACCTTGGGTCTAAGGATAAATCCCTATGAAATCCCTAACCAAAACCCTAGGATTTGGGAATTTGAACAAATCCTCTATGACCTAACATCCTAACCTAATCCTAAGTTGGGGAAAATGAAATTAAACCTATGTATGGTGTGTGAGAGTGATTTCATGAGCTATTAATGACCATTCCATGAGATCAACCTAAGTCTTCCCCAATTTAGCTTAACCTAGACTTGTGTATTGGAGAAATTGGGTGTATCTTGAAATCCTATGTTGATCCACTCACTAATTTCACTAAACCTAAGCTAAATTAAGTGTGTGAGGATGCCCTACATGAAAACCAACCCTAAAATCACAAAACTTAATTTGTAAACTATACAAAAGAGGGAGAAGGGAGGAATGGAGATGGGAAATGGCACCCCACTGAAAAATACGCATTTCCACCACCATACACAGGGGCCACAGGCCCAATAGGGCTAATCTGGGTAAGAAAACCCCGATTTTAACTTCACTGGTTGATGGTCACCAGCCAGCCGGTGAAGGCGGGGACCATCCACTGGTAAAAATATTACAGGATGTGCATTCCTTTCGGATTTGTCCACCGGTGAACCATTTTAAAGTTAATTTTTAATCCTTTTATTTGGGGCACGAGTCTTAGTGTCCCACTCCTCTATGAATAACCAAATAACCTAAAAACACTATGTATCCTAAGAGTGGAACTGAGAAGTGACGGAAACACGCAACACGAAACCATCAACTATCTATCGCCATCTGGAACACGAGGTGAGGGGATTTTGTGTGTTTTTATGGAATGCTTGCATCATAATGCATATGTGGATGAATTTTATCATTTTGCATATTATTATATTATTCTTTATGTAAGGTGTTGATGTGGCATGAGAATATAGATTATGATTGTGCATGTATGCGTGTGTGTGTGACTAGGGTGCAGGGTGGCCAACGATTGGTGCCAATGGCACTGCATGCTCAGGGCGAGTGTGCATGTGTGGGTGTGGGACTGGGGTGCAGGGTGGCCAACGGTTGGTGCCGACGGCACTGCATGCTCAGGGTGAGAGTGTGTGTGTGTGATTGGGGTGCAGGGTGGCCGATGGTGGGTACCGATGGCATTGCATGCTCAGGGTGTGTGTGAGTGTGATTGAATTGTGTTGTGACGTATTAGAATGCATTGGGATAGGATAACCACCCTGGTGCTACAACCCTTGTCAATAGGGGTTTACGTATTGGCTAATCCTCTCGTCTGATGGTTTGTGGTTGTGGATGATTTTCGGTGACTAAGGTGTGAAGATGCCAGCGTCGTGATAGACCCTCATGCAATGTTTGATTCGGTGATCGGTATACCCTACATGAGATGTTAGATTCGATGTAGTGGTATTATGGGAGGGCTATTAATAGGGGTTTACCGGGTAACGATGTGGTTCCGGAACCGACACGCTCCTAACTCACAACTAGCTAGTATCCCTAAGGACTGATAAGTTACATTCATGACTGGGGATAATACCTACATTTTAGTAGCACTTATACCACCTTTGGACTCAGAAATTGTTGCTTAGAAGTGCTTGATAATAAAATGGATCATGTCATTGCATTCATATTGATGTGGTAGGGCATGAATATTAATACTATTGCATTTTCTTGGATTGTCATGATTGCTTATGTGTGTTACCCCTCATTGGGCTTCGTGGAAGCTCACCCCTCGTTGCTACCCCTTTTTAGATGTTGATTCAGGAAATCCTTTAGAAACTGTGATCTAGGTTCTGACTCTCCACGGAGGTGACCTCTGGGATGAGGAGCTGGTTACGCACGAGGATGGATGCGTGTGTGATGATTGTGCATTTGGAGCACGCTGAGGATGGGAGTATCATCTTTTATTTTTGATTCTTTTTGTGCTTAACAGATGTAGCCCTATGGGGGGCATAACTATAATTACAATCCAGATGTGAAAACATTCTTTTTGTATAAATATTGTAAATAGCAATAGAAAACACCAGTTGATATACTTTGTTTATATTATAAGTATGTGATTTTAGAATTCATTTCATAATCTTATGAACTTAAAGTACTGCATCGTGGATCCTAGATGGATTGTGGACACGTGTCCGTGTCCATGTCCCCAGCCTTCAGGTGAGTGGAGACGGGGTGTGACAATGAGTAGTATCAGAGTGCGATACTCTGCTTTAAGTTATACACTTATGAAATGTTAGGACTATTAGTAATTAGGTTATAAATAAAAGCTTAAAGATAAGTACATAAATCATAGTTCACACATAGGAGACAAGTTGAAGAATGAAGCTGATAACACTGATAATTTCATTAATAACAAATTCAACTTACAACTTTGAGAGAGGAGAATACAAGACTTAACTATGAGCAAATTACATAGACGATAACTACCTGCTGAATAACTTTCAAGTTAATAACACAAATAACACAAATAAAACATAACGGGATCATAATCCTAAGAACAAGACTGAAAGATTGGAGGACCTAGGAAAAACTACTACTAGGGTGGATCACTGGGTGGTACCGAAGAAACTGGAGTAGTATCTGCTAGCCCGAAGTAAGTGTCCCACCTACGGGTCCATACCTCCAGATGATTGACCCTATCATCAATGTTGTCCAGATGGGTATTCAGACCCTGAAAACCTGTTTCCATAGCCTGCATCACCCGATCCCCACCCACTGCATCACCTCGTGCGGTCGAAAAAGAAGCACCACCGACATTTTGAGATGGAGTGTATGGAGGAGGTGGGGTAGTTCCCTACGGCCTTGATGCAGTGGAGGTCCATCATCTTCACTATCCTCCCCATCTTCCTCGCTCTCCTCGGCCTCCTCGTCGTTTTCCATATCCATATCCTGGTCACCTCCTATAGGGACCATTATCGGCACCCCCTCAACATCACTACCATCATTAGGGTCAACCTTCATCTTCACTAAGGAGTGTAAATCGAAAGGATACCTCTTGGCTCCATCTATAGGCTTGTTAGCATAGGGGAACCCAAAGTGTACGAAAATACTAGTAAGGAGATTTCTGTAAAGCAAATTTCTGTCCTTTGGGTACTTGGCCTGGTATGCCATATGCTGCATCAATAGGTATGGGAGGTTGATCTGGAGATCCACATACAAGCAAAGGGTAATATAGGCCTAGAGAAGAGAAACTTCATTGAAATGACCTCCAACTGGTAATATGTTTAACTGAACTACCCTACAAAGCACCTTGGGCGTAGTCCTGAAGCGACTGAACCTAGTCCATCCATCGGTGGTTCCAGTCAACTGTCGACACATCTCATCTAAACTATCTTGGGGCATGAAGGCTCCTCTTCTAGTATTGGGAGCACAATATACACTCTCCCTAGTGCTTGAAATCCAAGTAATAGCACCAAACTCGACTGTGGTGAAGGAGAGGTCTACTCCCATAACTCGGCTCGTGAGACGATAATCATTCTCCTCCACTTCCTCGCCCCTTAGATTGCAAAAGAACATTTGGACCGAGCGAGGATAACATCTGTCCCCTAGGTCCAAGAGGGGTGACCAACCCAGTGCCTAGAACCGCCTCACTATACCAAAGGAAGGCATCTGACCATGCAATATTGCCTTCCTGAAATCCACAAGTTTACTTCCAAACACCCCCCATTTATGTGCACTTTCCGCAGAGTTAAACCAAAATCTATCAAAGTTTGGTTCTGGAGGAGATGGAATCTGTCCTGCAGCATTTCGACTGCGTGTGTCTCTTCTAGAACTCATGGCTGCATACAAACACAACAAATATACATATCCAACTAAGTGTATAAAAAAGGAAAAGAAAATTTGAAAAGAATTTAAGAAATTTCACATAAATCCCTAGTTAGGTTTTCACAGAGAAGAAAATTTATGGAAAATGGAAAATCTAGCAAAATGGAAGGAAAACCTTACCTCTTACGTGAAATATGGTGTGGATTGGCGGCAAAGATTACTGGATGATGCTCTTCCAACCTTGGGAGAGCTCTCTGGTTGTTCTTAGCAAGAAAAGGAAGAGGTTATGGTGAAAATGGGAGTTCTCAGCCAGCCCTTTTAAAAGACAGTAAAAGTGTTCACCGGTTGGCCGGTGAAATAATTACCATCCACTGGTGAAGGTAAAAAGGTGAGAATTTATTTTCTTTTCTTTATATGTGTGGGTCCATATTACATATTTCCTTCCCTCAATAAGTGGACACGATGGATGTGGGTGTCTGAGCCTAGTACATAAAAAGACTTGAATATGCATGCTCAGTTGTACTAAGTTGCCTATGTTACCTCTTATACAAGAAGGTTGACATGGTTCCTAGAAAATGCCAAACACAGGTGGGACGACCGCCTAAATGGCCACGCCGTGCTACTACATCTACCATGGGTCAGCCACCAACTTCGGAACCAAGTAGGGAAGAGGTGCCCGATACCACAGCACAGGCAGCCCCTCCTGCTCCACCTATACTTTCTGCCCAGGATGTAGTGTCAATTATGGGCAACATGTTGCAAGGACTACAACAGCAACAAAATGTGATGATGCAAGGGTTGCAACAGTAGCAACTGGAGTTTATGACAGGTCTAAATGCATAGATCAATGTTGTGTTTCAGACTCGAGAGGCACAATCTGTTTCACCACAGACACAGCCAGTACCTAACGTTGCTCCTACCACTATTCCCCAGGCACAACAAGTCCCAGCACCAATGGCTCACCATACAACCCACCCAAAAGGCTCCAATGTATATTATGCCCCACGACCTAATGCACCACTAACAAAGGGCAAATGACACCACAAAGCCAAGCCATACTGCCTATACCTATGGACAATGTAATGTAATGGAAACGTTCTAAAAGTTTAGGCCTCCCTACTTTGATGGGATTGCGCAGGAGCCTTTGGAACCCACCAAATGGGTAGAGGGAATGGAGAAGGCATTTAAGGTAATGGCCCTCACTAAAGAACAGAAACTGATGTGTGCCGACTGCCAACTACAAAATGAGGCAAATGCATGGTGAAAGTCCACTAAACCCATCCTAGTGGCCCTACAGCCTAACCTCACAGGGGAACACTTTAAAGTGGCATTCTACAACAACTACTTCCCATACAGTGTGAGGGAGAGGAAGGAAACAGAGTTCATGGAGCTGAAACAAGGGTCCAACTCTGTATTGGAATATCAACAAGATTTTGAGAAGTTGTTCTTCTTTGCACCTGAGCATTTGAAGGGGGATTAGGAAAAGGCGAAGAGATTTGAGAAAGGGTTAAGACCCGCTATAGGGGCTGTGTTAGTGGCTCAGTACGTCCACAGTTATGCCTAGGTGGTTCAGGCTGCCAAATCCATTGAGGACAAACAAAGAGAGAACTATCATGCCATACAAGGGAAGAGGACAGTGGCACCTAGCAGGTTTGGTAAGGGGACATATTCTAGTGCAGCCTCAGATCAGTATAGAAGACCAGAAATAGGACAAGCACCACCACAACCTAGACACATGGTAGCACAATCTCAGATGGTCCCCTTAAGGTGTTTTGTTTGTCAGCAAATGGGTCACTTTGCAAGGAATTGCTCACAGAGGAGATCGGGTGACCCTTATGTAGGACCAACCAGATCAGTGCAGCCATTATCCGCCACCTGTCTGGCTCAGGCACCACAGGGAGCTAGACTGCAAGGCAAAGTGTTTGCACTGACTACTGAGGAAGTAGAGGTATCTCCTGGAGTGGTCACAGGTACCTTATTTATATCGATGACCCTTGCATATGTTTTGTTTGATATTGGTGCATCACATTCATTTGTATCCCCCACTTTTACTGCTAAGATAACACACAAGTTAGTAGTTAGCACACCAACTGGGAGTGAGGTAGGATTAGAGGAGATTTATGAGCTGTGTCCTATTCAAGTCTGTGGATGGGACATGATTACTCATTTGATTAAATTAAAGATGCGTGACTTCGATGTTATCTTAGGTATGGATTGGTTATCTGCCTATAGGGCATGTGTTTTATGTGCTGAGGTCAAACCTCGAGAAGAAGGTGAGTTTGTTTACAAAGGGAGAAAAGTCAAGAAGTCCAAGAAACTAGTGATATCTGCACTTGAAGTGAGAAGATTACTAGAGCAAGGATGTGAGGCTAATTTGGCATCTGTGATTGACACAAATAAGGAGGGTAAGTCGGTAGAGGAAATAGAAGTAGTGAGAGAATTCTTAGACACCTTTCCTGATGACTTACCTGGACTACCCCCGGATCGGGAGACTGAATTCACTATTGATTTGATTCCTGGGGCAGCACCTATATCAAAAGCTCCATATAGGATGGCACTTTCAAAACTGAAGGAGTTGAAGGAACAATTACAAGATTTATTGGAGAAAGGGTTCATCCGACCTAGTGTGTCCCCATGGGGAGCATCGGTACTCTTTCCTTGGAAGAAGGATGGGAGTATGAGAATGTGCATAGACTACAGGGAACTCAATAAACTGACTATCAAGAATAGGTATCCGTTGCCTAGAATCGATGACCTTTTTGATCAATTGCAAGGTGCAACCACATTCTCAAAAATTGACCTCATATCTGGTTACCATCAACTCAAGATCCAAGAGGGTGACATCAGGAAGACAGCTTTTAGGACCCGTTATGGACACTATGAGTTCCTATTTATGCCATTTGGACTAACAAATGCTCTTGTAGTGCTCATGGAGTTGATGAATAGAGTATTCCACGATATGTTAGACAACTTTGTCATTGTATTCATCGATGACATTTTGATCTATTCAAAGTGCCAGGAGGAACATGCTACCCATTTGACATTTGCCCTTCAGAGATTGAGAGAGAAGCAGTTGTATGCAAAATTCAGTAAATGTGAGTTTTGGCTTATACAAGTGCATTTCTTAGCGCATATTGTCTCAGAGAAGGGCATTGAAGTTGATCCTGAAAAGGTAGAGGCTGTGGTAGAATGGGAGGCACCTAAGAATGTAGGTGAAATTCATAGCTTCCTGGGTCTAGCGGGATACTATAGAAGGTTCATTGAAAATTTCTCATGCATTTCTAGACCTATGACTCGACTAACATGGAAGGGAATGAAATTTGAATGGTCTAAGGAATGTGAAGAAAGTTTCCAGGAATTGAAGCGGAAATTAATAACAGCTCCAGTGCTCACTATTCTAGAAGACAATGTCGGAATGGTAGTATATAGTGATGCATCCAAGTTGGGCTTAAGCTGTGTGTCGACAGCAGAAGGATTATGAAAAGAATTACCCCACTCATGACTTGGAGTTAGCAGCAGTCATTTTTGCTTTAAAGATATGGCGGCATTATTGATATGGGGAAAAAAGTGAGATCTACAGTGATCATAAAAGTTTGAAATACTTTTTCACCCAAAGGGAGCTGAATATGAGATAAAGAAGATGGTTGGAACTGATGAAGGATTATGATTGCACCATCCATTACCATCCGGGGAAGGCCAACATAGTGGCTGATGCATTGAGCAGGAAGTCTTAGACTCTATCCCTAGCAGCCTTGACGATGAATGAACAGTTGATTGAGGAAGCTAGAAGAATGGATTTGGAACTACTAACGAATGAGGTGGCAGTGACCTTGGCTGCACTTATGATACAACCATCATTAGTGGGGAAAATCCAAGCCGCCCAAGTACTGGATGAGGATCTTCAGAAAATAGTAAGTGATATCAAAGAATGAAGACAAAAAGATTTAAATTTCAAGTTGATTAAAGATGGGGTCCTCAAGTTCAAGGATAGACTTTGCGTACCAAAGGATGAAGAGATGAGGGAATTAATATTGAAAGAAGCCCACAGTTCACCCTACTCCATCCATCCCGGTAGTACAAAAATGTACAAGGATTTAAAAAGGTCTTATTAGTGGTGTGGCATGAAAACTGACGTAGCCACCCATGTAGCCAGGTGCTTGAATTGCCAACAGATCAAAGCAGAAAGGCAAAGGCCACATAGCTTATTACAACCCCTACCCATACCAGAATGGAAGTGGGAAAAAATTACTATGGATTTTGTCACAAGATTGCCACGTACTCAGAAGGGGAGTGACACAATCTGGGTAATTGTAGACCTACTGACCAAGGTGGCCCACTTCATCCCTATGAGAATTACTTACTCCATGGAAAATTTGGCTCAACTGTAGTTGACAATATTGTCCGATTACATGGTGTACCGGCAAGCATTATCTCCGATCGTGATGCCAGATTCACCTCCAACTTCTGAAAATGTCTACAGAAAGTAATGGGGACACAACTGAATTTCAGCATAGCATTCCATCCACAGACAGATGGATAATCAGAGAGGACTATACAGACCCTAGAGGATATGTTGTGGGCTTGTATGTTGGATATGAGCTATAGTTGGGATGAGCACTTGTCACTCATAGAGTTCCCCTACAACAATAGCTACCAAGCTACTATAGGCATGGCACCTTATGAAGCCCAGTATGGTAAGAAATGCAGAATGCCTTTGTATTGGGATGAAGTTGGAGAAAGGAGGATCCTAGGCCCGGAACTGATCCAAGCCACTTGTGAGAAAGTAGATGTAATCAGGGAGAGAATTAAGGCGGCTCAATCAAGACAGAAAAACTATGCAGATGTCAGATGGAAACACCTAGAGTTTGAGGTGGGTGATAAAAGTTTTCTGAAAGTCTCCCCAATGAGAGGAGTGAAGAGGTTTGGCAAGAAGGGAAAGCTAAGTCCTCAATACATGGGACCTTATGAGATATTGAGTCGAGTCGGAACAGTAGCTTACCGGGTCACTATGCCACCCGAATTAGAAGGAGCTCATAATGTATTTCATGTTTCCATGCTCAGGAAGTACGTTTCTTATCCAACTCATATTTTGACACATGTACCCTTGGAACTTGACGCTGATTGGAAGTATTTAGAATAGCCAGAAGATTCTTTATTGGAAGTAATAGAGACCCAACCAAATCCCACCTATCCAACCATAAAGACTACACAATGGGAGGAGGAAATTAGAGTAAGGGACCTACATTGGCAAGGTTATTCACTCAACCTTGGGTCTAAGGACAAATCCCTATGGAACCACTACCCAAAACCCTAGGATTTGGGAATTTGAACAAATCCTCTACCTAACATCCTAACTTAATCCTAAGTTGGGGAAAATGAAATTAAACCTATATATGGTGTGTGAGAGTGATTTTATGAGCCATTAATGACCATTTCATGAGATCAACCTAAGTCTTCCCCAATTTAGCTTAACCTAGACTTGTGTATTAGGGAAATTGGGTGTATCTTGAAACCTTATGTTGATCCACTCTCTAATTTCACTAAACCTAAGCTAAGTTAAGTGTGTGAGGATGCCATACATGAAAACCAACCCTAAAATCACAAAACTCAATTTGTAAACTATACAAAAGAGAGAGAAGGGAGGAATGGAGATGGGAAATGGCACCCACTGAAAAATACGCATTTCCACCACTATACACAGGGGCCACAAGGCCAATAGGGCTGATCTGAGCAAGAAAACCCTAATCTTAATTTCACCGACTGATGGTCACCGACCAGCCGGTGAAGGTAGGGACCATCCACCGGTGAATCATTTTAAAGTTAATTTTTAATCCTTTTATTTGGGGCACGAGTCTTAGTGTCCCACTCTTCTATAAATAATCGAATAACCTAAAACCACTATGTATCCTAGGAGTGGAACTGAGAAGTGACAGGAACACGCAACACGAAACCATTAACTATCTACCGCCATCTAGAACACGAGGTGAGGGGATTTTGTGTGTTTTTATGAAATGCTTGCATCATAATGCATATGTGGATGAATATTATCATTTTTCATATTATTATATTATTCCTTATGTAAAGTGTTGATGTGGCATAAGAATGTGGATTATGATTGTGCATGTGTGCGTATGTGTGTGTGACTGGGGTGCAGGGTGGCCAACGGTTGGTGCCGCTGACACTGCATGCTCAGGGTGAGTGTGTGTGTGTGACTGGGGTGTAGGGTGGCCAATGGTGGGTGTCGACAGCACTGCATGCTCAAGCCGTGTGTGAGTGTGTGAGTGTGATTGAATTGTGTTGTGGCATATTAGAATGCATTGGGCTAGGATAACTACCCTGGTGTTACAACCCTTGCCAATAGGGGTTTACGTATTGGCTAATCCTCTCGTCTGATGGTCCGTGGTTGAGGACGATTTTTGGTGACTGAGGTATGAAGATGCTAGTGTTGTGACAGACACTCATGCGATGTTTGGTGATGGGTATACCCTACATGCGATGTTGGATTCGATGTAGTGGTATTATAGGAGGGTTATTAATAGGGGTTTTTTGGGTAACGATGTGGTTCCAGAACCGGTACGCTCCTAACTCGCAACTAGCTAGTATCCCTAGGGACTGATAACGTACATTCATGACTGGGGATAACACCTACGTTGCAGTAGCACTTATACCCCCTTTGGACTTAGAAATTGTTGCTTAGAATTGCTTGAGAATAAAATGGATCATGTCATTGCATTCATATGGATGTGGTCGGGCATGAATATTTATACTAATACATTTTTTTGGATTGTCATGATCGCTTGTGTGTGTTACCCCTCACTGGGCTTCGTGGAAGCTCACCCCCCATTGTTGCCCTTTTATAGATGTTGATTTAAGAAATCCTTTAGAAACTGTGATTGAGGTTCCGGCTCTCCACGGAGGTGACCTCTGGGATGAGGAGCTGGTTACGCATGAGGATGGATGCGTGTGCGATGATTGTGCATTTGGAGCACGCTGAGAATAGGAGTATCATCTTCTATTTTTGATTCTTTTTGTACTTAACAGATGTAGCCCTATAGGGGGCCATAACTGTAATTAGGGGTGTCAATTCCTAAATCGAACCGGTAAAACCAGTCGGACCAAACCGATAACAACACGGACTGAACCGAATAGAAGCCTTATTGGTTCGGTTTGGAGTATTGTAATCCCAAAACCAAACCAAACCGCATCGAAAATCGGATGAACCCGAAACCAAATCGAAACCGGCTCAAAACCTAGACCGAAACTGAAACCAAACCGGTAAGAAACCGAAACACTCCAAAATTCATTAAAAAAATCAAAATTTGCATATTTTTGTATACATTTGTATGGAAAGTCGAATCCAAACTGGACCAAAAACCAAAACCAACCCGATTACAAATCGATTTAAGAAACCGAAGACAAACCGAAACCAAACCGCACACAAATCGAAACCGGAATTTCCTTATTGGTTTTGTTTCAGTTTCAGCTTTCCCACACCAAAACTGACTCAACCTGGACCGAAACCGACCCGAACCGACCGTTTGACACCCCTAACTGTAATTATGATCCAAATGTGAAAAATATTCTTTTTGTGTAAATATGGTAAATAGCAATAGAAAACACCAGTTGATATATTTTGTTTATATTATAAGTATGTGATTTTAGAATTCCTTTCATAATCTTATGAACTTAAAGTACTCCATCGTGGATCCTGGATGGATTGTGGACACATGTGCGTGTCCATGTCGCCAGTCTTCAAGTGAGTGGAGGTGAGGTGTGACATATATAGAACCGGACCAATGACTGAGTTAACACTTGTTAACCCAAAACCTGCCAAGATCATCTGATACAATAACCACAGCACAAAATACACACACTCTAAGTCAAGTAAATCCTGCATTTCAGTGGAAGTCTTACATATACATACCCGTAAATATCCTATACTCTTGATACTCAAATTGTAATACATAATACGTATACATGTGGGCCCGTAGGCGTAATATATACATAAGAATTATAATTTAAATATCCAGAACACAAAAGAAGTAACATTTCAGGAATAACTAAAAAGAATCCCTGTATGGTATAAGTGTTGCTATCGCGCAACATAAATCTCACACGGCCACTCGGCCCCATGCCTAAGACCTTCAGGGACATACCAGTCCTCGACTGGAAACTCCACGGTGGGTTCTGGCTCTAGCTCTTCAATCGAATAACCTGCAAGATCATCTAAAAATGTTGTGCACGTGGGATGAGCTCACTAGCCAGTAAATGAAAAGAAAGACCACACAAGTATGAGCAATACAAATGAACCTATATGTGTGCAGTTCATTTTATTATCTTAGTCCACCTAGACAATAATTCTAAGTCATAGGTCATGTGCTACTCGTAACCATAGTGCGCGTATGCTTCGGGTATGAGCTATGAACCCCATCCCGCATAAGCCCATAAGGTTGCCGGAGAAGGCCAGTTGTGGATACCAAAAAATAAAATGGGCATTTCCCTACATTAAAGTAAAATGGGCCTTGCCCTGCATTAAAGTAAAATGGGCCTTGCCCTGCATTAATTTAAAAGCAGTACGATTGACCCTCTTATTATATCACCAAAGTTATCGACAATCCTAATGATCAGCCGGGTATACTTCTAACCACCACCATTGATGCCCAACCTTGGACTTCCCCCCAGTGATACACCCAACACCTAAACCCTTACTGGGAAGGGTCGTGGCACAGGGATATGTTATTCCTAATCGCATGCTCCTATATGAGATAGTACGACTGTATAGTGCCACCGTGTCCCATTCCATGGGCTACTAATGCATTCGTATCCAAGTCCACTACGGCATCTAGTCTAGCAAAACATCATGTTCCATAGTTTAAAGTAATGGATCTATCACAAGCAAGAATAGGCATTTAGCAATTAAAGATACTAGCATGTCAAATCATAATTGAATTTTATAATGCACACGCCAATGCATGCAATGGCATTCATGGATGGCTAGTCTACACAATAATAATATGATGACATGGCTAGTCTACAACCAGAATGACATGATGCAATGTCCTCCTCTCACTTACCTAATTGTGTACAAAGATCAACTTTGGCATGAGGAAGATCCGCTGTGCGATGATGCGAGTTTCTATTACAAGCTATTATAAAAATTATGTTTAGTATACCTTCACTTTATGCACATAACCAATGAGGTATAATGATCCCAATGTGTTTAGTATCACTAGAGTAGGTTACTAGACAAATTTAGCCCAATTGGGAGCTGAGAAGTTGGATTGGTGGTTCAACAGATGGACAAGGCACCCACCAGTCCTTGCTTGCTGCTCGACCTAAGGCTCTGCCTGGACCGACAGGCCAGTGGCTGCGGCCCAGGTCACCCATCGGTCTTGCTCGCCTGTTGAGACAGTAACTTTACCTAGACCAGTAGGCCAAGAGTGGCGGGCCAGGCCACCCACCGGTCTTGCTCGCCTGTCAAGCCAACAGTTCTATTTAGACTGGCAGGTGCTGGATTAGTGGGTCTGACCACTTCTAGGCACTCACCAATCAGAATCGGGATTTTTTTATGTTCTCCATTCTTCATCCCACCTTGGGGAAACCACCATAGGTCACTTCGATCGTACTTTCAACAAATTTAATGCTCTAAATCATGATTCCAACCTAGATCTAAGGTCGATCCAAAGTCTTAAGTGTGGATCTTACCTTTTTGCTCAAGAATCACCTCAAAACTCCAAATCTTCTCCTTAGCTCAAGAGATCAACAAATGCTTCACAAATCTTGTAAATCTTCCTCTAAATCCTTCATAAACAACATATAGAACCTTTAGTAAACCTTAGATTCATATTCTCAAGAGATAATAGCAAAATCCAAATGATTGCTACCCAAATCGAAGGGTTTCACTTAGGGTTTCATAAGGGTTTAAGGAATATAGGCTTTATTCACCTCAAATTGTGGATCTCAAGATGAGGATCATTTTGCACAATGATCATCTTCTTCTCCATTTTCTTCTTCCTTTCTCTCCCCTCTTTCTTCTTTTTCTCTCACTTCTTTACTTTTCTCATCCACCGTGTAAAACAATTAAATGAGGTGAAAGAAAGGTAATAAATGCTATTTATAGTGGGTTCAAAATATCTAATGACCAGAGTGGTAGGTCACACTGGTGGGTCCGACCCATCTATGACCACCCACCAGTCGGCCAAAACTTAGCTGAAACATTGGAACTTTCAGTGGGGCTCGGCCCTAACACATATTTTACTCTCAGTAATTGATTAACATGCATACTTGACATAAAAACTTATTTGTACCTTTATTGTGCGTACATGGCCTCATGATACATGCAAGTACATGATTTGGGTACGCGAACTTCATTAGGCACTGACTCCAACTCATTTGGCTAACCCAAGTTCAAAGTCACTCTTGTCATCAGGTTCCATAAGGTACTCGAATTGGCTTACTCGGGTTCAGGTCCTATAAGACCAAACTGAACCAATCGGAAAATTAGATCGGGTTTAGAAAGTAGGGTACCACATTTACCCCCCCTTTTTGAAAATTTCATCCTCAAAATTATAGTACTTTGTTGTCCAAAAAGATGAGGATACTTGGCTTGGAGATCATCTTCTTTTTCCCAAGATGCTTTCTCAAGAGAATGATTGGCCCATCGAACTTTCACAAAGGCGATGGTGCGATTGCGAAGGGTCTTTATCTTTTGGTTCAAAATTTAGCGGACTACTCTTCATAGGTCATATCAGCTTTCAAATATTCAGGTTCCACGGGGTAACACATGTGATGGATCATAGATGCACCACTTCAGAATAGACACGTGGAACATATTGTGAACATTGCTAAGAGAAGGCGAAAGAGCCAATATATAAGCTACGAAGCCAACTCGAGTCAAGATTTCAAATGGGCCAATATACCTTGGACATAGCTTGCCCTTCCTATGAAATCTATGCAACCCTTTAGCAGGAGAGATTTTGAGAAACACTTTCTCCCCCTCTTGGAACTCAATATCCTTCCTGCGGTTGTCCGCATAACTCTTCTGGCGTGATTGGGCTGCTTTAATTCTTTCTCGAATGACGTCGACCTTGTCACACATCATCTGTATCATTTTTGTCCAAGCATTCATCGTTCACCTACTTCACCCAATATAGGTGTTCTACAATTTCTGTCATATAATGCCTCGTATGAAGCCATCCCAATTGTGGCTTGATAGCTATTATTATAAGCAAACTCCATAAAAGGTATGTATTCTTCCCAATTGTCTCTCATTTCCATTGCATAGGCCCTGAGCATGTCTTTCAGTATCTGTATAGTACATTCTAACTGCCCATCGGTCTTTGGATGGAAAGCAATACTCAGATTCACTTGTATCCCCATAGCTTGCTGGAGACTCTTCCAGAATCTTGATGTGAATCTCGGGTCTCTGTCTGACATGATGCTTATCGGTACTCTGTATAAACGGATTGTTATCCATATAAAGTTGGACTAACTTATCCATAGAGTAATTTGTCCTAATCGGGATAAAATGAGCGATCTTGATAAGCCTGTCAACTATCACCCAAATTGTATCCATTCCCTTAGATATACAGGGTAGTCCTGTGACAAAATCTATGGTGATTATGTCCCATTTCCACAGGTACGGGGAGTGCCTATATAGTACCATATGGTCGGTGTCTTTCTGCCTTGACATTTTGACACATGAGACATTTTGCTACATACAAGGCAATAGTGATCTTCATTGCTAGCCACCAATAGCTTTTTTTAAGGTCCTTGTACATCTTTGTACTTTCAGGATGAAGTGAGTACTCAGAACTGTGTGCTTCCTTCACAATCTTATCCTGTACCTCCCATGTCCTCAGGCACACATAATCTATCCTGAAATAACAATGCCCCGTAATTGGCTATTGTGAAGTCAGGGTCATTCATTGTTTGCTCTTGAATTTGATCATTTGCAGTTCAGGATCCAATGATTTTTTTGCTATCACCACTTGTTTGATGGATGGATGTACCTACAAGGCTGACAAGTATATAGTCAATAGCTTAACATCATCTAGCTGATGCTCAAGCTCTAATGTTGCTCCTTCATATAGAAGGATTTCATCCATCAACATCGCCTCTTGTATCAATTGTGGACTGACAGCTAAGTATGAAAGCGATATAGTCTGAGCCTTCCGACTTAGAGTGTCAGCCACCACATTAGCCTTATCCAAGTGATGCTGAATATCACAATCATAGTCCTTCATGAGTTCAAGCCATCTTCTTTGCCTTATATTTAAATCTCATTGGGTGAAGATGTACTTAAGGCTTTTGTGATCACTGTATATTTCACACTTCTCCCCATACAAGTAATGATGCCAGATTTTCAAGGCAAAGGATGACTACTGCCATTTCTAAATCATAAGTGGGGTAGTTCTTCTCATACTTTTTAAGTTGCCTGGATGCATATGCTACCACCTTGCCGTGTTGCATAAGAACACAACCCAACCCTATCTTGGATGTATCAGTATAGACTGTCATCGCACCTGTACCATTTGGAATGGTTAATATAGAAGTTGACACTAACTGTTTCTTCAACTCTTGGAAATTGTTTGCACACTCTTCTTACCATTCAAACTTTACACCTTTCCTGGTCAACTTAGTCATCGATGCCGAAATTGGAGAAAAAATTTTAATAAAGTGCCGATAATAGCCTGCTAAGCCCAAGAAGCTTCTAATTTCTGTTACATTTTTGGGTACTTCCCACTCGACTATAGCTTTTAATTTTTCTGGGTCCACCTTGATCCCATTCTCAGACACCATGTGTCCTAGGAATCCCACTTGCTTGAGCCAAAATTCACACTTGCTGAATTTGGCATACAACTATTGTTCTCTTAATCTTTGTAGTACCATTCTTAGGTGTTTTTCATGTTCTTCTTCCAACTTCGAGTAAATCAAGATGTTATCAATGAAAATGATGACCCACTTATCAAGGACATCATGGAATACCCGGTTCATTAAATCCATGAAAGCAACCAGTGCATGGGTTAACCCAAATGATAGTACTAAGAATTCATAATGACTATATCGGGTTCTAAAAGCTATCTTTGGTATATCACTACTCTTTATCTTGAGCTGGTAATAGCCCGATCTGAGATTAATCTTTGAAAACACCTTAGCACCTTGTAATTGATCGAAGAAATCATCAATGCACAGTAATGGATACCAGTTCTTAATGGTTAACTTGTTCAGTTCCTAATAATCGATGCATATACACAGACTACCATCCTTCTTCTTAACAAATAAGACTGGTGCACCCTAAGGTGAGACACTTAGGCGTATAAACCCCTTTTTCAACAAATCTTGCAACTGTGCCTGTAGCTCTTTTAATTCATCCAGAGCCATTCTATACGGAGCTTTAGACACTGGGATAGCTCCAAGAATTAAGTCAATGGCAAACTCCAGCTCCCTGTCAGGTGGTAGCTGGGTTAGATCATCTGGAAAGACATCAGGAAATTCTTTGACTACCTCCAATTCATTTAGTCGAGTAACCTTCGCATCCACATCTAGTACTGATGCAAGGTAGCCTTGACATCCATCTTCTAATAATTTCACCACCTATAAGGTAGATATAATAGTCTTTCTAGGTCGCCTTAACCTTTCATCTTGATATACAAGCTCTTCCCCGTTATCATCTAATACTTTAATTTGTTTCTCGGCACACATCACATTTGCTCGATGAGCCGACAACCAATCCATGCCCACAATGACATCAAAATTCTACATGTTGAATTTGATAAGCTGGGCATCTAGTTTCTTTCCATTAATTTCAACTGAACATGGCCCACACACTTCTTTCAACTATTCCACCATGCTGGTAGGCATGCTAACAACTAGCTTACATTATAAGGTCTTAGATGGCACATCAAGATTTCTAGCAAATCTCTTAGACACAAATGAATGCAAAGCTCCATAATCAAATAGGACATATACAGGTATACCTAATACAGATAAGAGGCCTAGCATTGCATTGTATATAAGTATAACAGGTTACTCAAATTTTTAATCATTAATTAAAATGTACCTACTACTACTTCAGTACTAGCTTTAGCCTCTTTAGCTGTTAGGGCATACATCCTTCCCTGAGGCTTGTTTCCCTGAGTCAATGCAGGTTTATGCACAAGGGGCCGATTAGGCGGTGCCGCTACTGGGTACCGACAATCCTTGGCAAAGTGCTTGTATGAATGACAATTATAGCACTGATTCAACGGTTCTTGAATCAGAGCGGGAGCTCTCCGTACTGTTCCTGGTGTAACTAGAGGAGAGGGGGTCTTGAGGCAAAAAGATGTAGTGCCTGGTCCACTAGTTAGTCAGAAAGAATAATTCGGTGGCCTGTAGGGTTGCCTATAGGTAGGACCATAGGAATATAATCCATGAAAGCTCTTACTCAGGCTTCCCGAATCAAGATATGGGTTTTCCCTCTTCCATGGTCTAGGAATAAGGGATGGCTCTCTTTTCTGCCTATCTTCCATTATCTTAGCTTTTTGCATAATTTGTGCATATTCAAATAAAACCAGCACCTCTAGTACTGCACTGATGGATGTCTTCAGCCCCTTAAAAAATTTCTAGGATTTTTCCTCAGCTGTCCTCATATGGCGAGGAGCAAAATAGAACAGGCTTTCAAATTGTTGCTGATACTCCAGAACAATTTTTCCTTCTTGAGTTAGTGCCATAAACTCTGCCTCCTTGCGGTCTCTAAAGCTTTTGGGTGAGTTGCCTTCAATATAGGCTTGGAAGCTTTCCACCAAGAATCAGCTTCATTTCTAAGTTGCAAACCTACACAGATAAGCTTCTGTGCCTTTGTGCACTCTACTATATTAAACACTTTCTCCAACTCTTGGATCCACCAATCTGGTTCTAAAGGATCATTACCCACCTTGGTGAAGATGGGTGGTATATATTTCTTAAAAGATTCGACCACCTTTGCCGTAGTGGTGGCTGGTGGATGATAAGGTGGATAGCACAAATAGAATGGAGGCGTCACGAATAGCAGAGTGCCATATGGTGGAACCGGAGGGGTACCTCCTGGTTGACCTTGAGGTGTAACCTCAGGTGGTGTTCTTCCAAGTTGTACTCCAAATCCTGACCCCACTGGAGGGTCCTGAGGAGTAACTCCTCTAGGAGGCTGACTCTGTAGAATAGGATTTAAGTATTGTTGCATAGTAGCCATAAAGGTTTGTTGCTGCTGAAGCAACTGCTGCTGGAAAGCCCCTTGCAACTGTTGTATAAGGGTCACCACATCACTAGGAGTGATGACATGTGGGGGACCTAGGATTTCATTCACGGGTGTGTTACCTGAACTTCCTCCGAATCATGATCCACTTGTGGTGGTGGATGTGAGGTTTACCCCACAGGTCGAGGATCACAAGAAATGGGTGGCCGACCATAAGAGGTACCACGGGCACGACCACAGGATCTGGTGCGTGCCATGGTGTTCTGAACCTGAATTATTCCAAAACATAAGCATTGCTTGAGTGGCACAACATTTGTATATATATTCATAGTCAATGCATTTTATATCACAGGCTACATTGATATACCACACCACATAACCAAAATGCCCACATTAATTATCAATGCATAGTTTGGTCTCGCAACAATGGTTAACTATGCGGCAAAACACGCCTATTGGAATCTAATTGGAGCCTAGAAGGCACAAATACTAAAAATCTCTAACACAGGACAATTTGGGGGCTTGGTACTCAGACCGGCAAGCAAGGCTAGGCAGGGGTCTGTCGGTTGACGAACTGCTAGTCTCGTCTGAGACCAATTTAAAAGGGTTTTTTAAAACCCTTATTTCCCACTTTCTCTTCTTCTTCTTTCCAAACTCGACCAGGGTGATTTGGGGGTCCTATCTGACGCTTCAACTTATGATTCTCACTCAGCAAATCGGTGTTCCAACACTTCTATGGAATATTTGTTTTCTTGACAATGTGATGATCCATTCATGCTTTCCATGATTTTTTGGCCTTAATTAACCAATTTATAGATAGAAATCTCAAATTCTTGCCCTAATTTCTTTGTTTTAGGGTTTTCCTTCTCATTTTCTTTCTTTGTCTCAAATTGATGATTTAAATGTTATCCTTCACTCACATTGCACACACCCATTAGTAAAGTAGCCATTTCCATTTGTGTGTAAACATGTTTCCTCGCTTTTGATATACATAACCCCTGTTATGGTCATAATCCTTTGGAAATTTGGGGGTTTTTCTTCATTTCTTTACTTTACTCTTATGAATAACAATGCCACTATGTCCATCCTCTATCAATGGCTTGTGAAATAGTTTGATAATTTCATTTTAGGGATTGTAATTTTCCTTCATGATTTTCTTACTTTTCTTATGTACTACTCCATTTTCTTCAATCAAATGTTTAGGGATTTCCATCCCTTTTCATTGACTCTATTGTTACCCTTTCCATCATTGTACTTATCATTTCCCTTCAATTTGCATTTGGGTATTAAGTAGGTTCTCACACTCGTCCATTTCTTTGGCACAAATTTTTCGTTTTCTTCCAAGTTCATTCCATTAATTTCGTTGTATTTTGGTATCTATCCATGCATTTAAAGGTTCTCTCATTCATGTCATTGTTCATAGGGTTCATCTCACCCCCCCTTTTTAAAATACTTCTATCACATTCTTTTCACATCTTTATTTACTTGTACTTACCCATTTCCTTTGGTATTTTCAAGATGTCTTCTAGAAAGGGTAAGGAGACTGCCTCCTCCTCCAAAAGGAGGAAGACCACTACCTCCCGGGGGAGGAATGCTG
>NC_056570.1:13091414-13116452 GCF_013358625.1 Macadamia integrifolia
GGCTTCAGTAAAGTCCAAAGAAGAAAGGAAATCATTGTACCAGTCACCATCCCTCATAATATCCTTCACCAAGCCATGACGATCAAAACCTGCATCATAGCGAATTCTGTTTCCAAATCTCTTGATTAGCACTCCAAACGGATACCACTTGTCCAACCAAAGATAAGTTGAGCTACCATTCCCAATAAAGTGTTGAACATAAGGCTCAACCTTATCCCTGTACTTCAAAATTTTCCTCCTGACCCAAGAACATTTTTGATTGATTTTCACTGTCCAAATTGAATCTTGTTTTAGATACCTACTATACACCCATTTAACCCAAAGACCTTTTTTTTTTTTTTTTTTGTAGCTATCCACCACACTTGTTTCATAATGCCAGCCATGTTCGTGTCCTTAATGCGCTTTATTCCTAGGCCTCCTTCCTGCTTTGGCTTGCAAATAGCATCCCATGAAATAAGATGCATTTTCTTCTCAAGAGATAGACCCGACTAAAGAAAATTTGAGAAGGTGGATTCTAGCTTGGAGATAAGCTTTCCTGGTAAAGCAAAAATTTAAGACCAATAGATGTAACTTCCCTATAGCACTGAGGAGAGGAGTTGGAGACGACCGGCATAAGATAAAAATCTAGCTTTCCAATCCTTCTAGCTTATGTCTCACCAAATCAAGAATAGGAGCACTGTGTGCCAGAGATAATTTTCCTAAAATAAGAGGGACACCAAGATACCTAATAGGTAACTTAGTGTCAGTGAAACCCATCAATTCCAATAATTCCAATCTACTAGTTTGGGTAAGGCCCTTAAAATAGTAGAGGACTTAGCTTTATTGAGATGCAACCCAAAGCAGGAAGCAAACTCTTCTAAAGCCTCCAAACTAGCTATAACCAAATCATGGATGGCCCTCACAAAGATCATGAGGTCATCTGCGAAAATAAGGTGAGAGAGGTGACTGTCCTTACACCTAGGAAATAATTGAATATCACATCAATCTAGACCTTTCTCATCATACCTGAAAATACATCCATGGCCAAAGTGAAGAGATAAGGTGATAGAGGGTCACCTTGTCTAATACCCCGTCCACTAAAGAAGTAACCAACTGGGCTCCCATTGATGAGGACTAAAAACATAAGAGTGCTAACACAAGCCTTGATCCAGCCAAGAAATTTGTCTGGAAAGTCCATTTTTTCCATTACTTCAAACAAGAACTTCCTGCTCAATGAATCATAAGCTTTATGCAAATCCACCTTAAGAACAGCTATGGGGGAGGCAGCCTTTTGATCAATTCCTCTAACAATTTCATGGCAAACTAAAATATTTTCAACAATTGACCTACCTTTGATAAAAGCTAATTGATTCTCACTCACTACACTTCCAATAACTTTTTTGCAATCTGTTGGAGATGATTTTAGTGATAATTTTGTAAAAGAGATTGCAAAGAGCTATAAGGCGGTATCCAACAAAAGGAGGTACGCCACCACTCTTTGGAATGAGACTGATGAAAGTGGCATTAACTAAATGGGGCATACAAGAATTGTTAAAAAACAAAACTACAGCAGTAGTCAAACCTTCACCTACTACACCCTAAGATTGCTTATAAAATCTGGCTCCGAAACCATCTGGCCCTAGAGCTTTAAAATCCTTCATAGAGAATACCACATCCTTAACTTCCTCCAAAGTCACACTTTCCTCCAATCGCTTTTGTTGATCAAAGGATAAGACCCCTCTCAAGGGAATATTGTTTGGACATGAACCCTCATCAATCAAATTAGTTCCAAAGAGGTTTTTATAGAAGGAAAGAGCTTCACCAAACTGGTAGACTCATGGATCCATGTATTGGCAAATTACTTGATGCTCACAATGACTGGTTAATAGATACCGCCAGCTGGTACATAGCCAATAGTTCCGACAACACTGATAGCAGTTAATGGTTGGTCCCACTTTGATGTATGGTTTATCGTCTTGGGTTTCGTTAAAACTAAAGTAGTGTGTTGTGTAGTGTGTGTCATAATGACAATGTAAATTATGATGTATGCTATATAGGGTCCACATGGTCCACATATTTGTGGAATCCTAAGTCCTCTTACCCTTTGTATTGTGCTCTATACATAGGGCTTATGAAATGAATGAAAGACATCCGGTTTGTGGGTGTGTTTAAAAATGGTATCAGAGCCAGCCTTCTTCGTCTTCTCCAGCTAAACTCCCACTTCTGGCTATCACTCTTGTCTGGATTGAACTTGCTATAGCTAAAGATATAGTCTAGGCCACGCCCTTTTGCAAGTAATCTCTGCTTATGGTTCCTACTGGTAGAAAAAGACCTTTGAGCGTTGTGGGCTTTCAGGCTAAGGATGCCGTTCAGTGCCCTGTTTGGCTCAGGTTGCTTTGTAGTTAGGTACTATGATCAGGGGGGTTCTTGATCGGCCTCGACTAGCTGTGTCTTTACCTACTCCAGTTTCTCCTACAGGTAGTGATGGTTCAGATTTGGATTTTTCCAAGTTCTTTTTATTGATATTCTTATGGCTTCGCCTTCTTCCTCTTTGTTTTCTTTTTCCTGTCGATCTTCTTCATCTCGATCTTCTTCTTCTTCTCTAGATTACCTGTATGAACTTTCTTATGTTCCCGATAGTCATCCCTGCTACCCCTACACCACTTCTAAATCCATATACTATTTTCCCTAAGACTCTAACACCCTCTAAATAGACTACTCTTCTTAACCCTAAGAAGCCTCCTCCCTTGAAAGAATTGGTATAGGCCTCTCGCTTTGATCAATTCCAAGTACCTGCTACTAAAAAGGAGCAGCTTTTCACTCTTGAGATACCTTTGGAGCTCATCCCTCAATGGATCCAACAAGGTTAAATTCATCTCAACTTAGGAGCCATCAAGTTTGCTCTCTCCTTCCATGGTAGAAAAGGACTACCAGTGGTTTCTCGTATTGCTTTGTTTGACAGTCGATTTCTACGGTACCAACATACTGTGATTGCCACTGTTCAGACAACTTTGAATGCTGAAACGGTGTTCTTAACACTGTATCCTAACTTTAATATTCCACTGTCTGACTCTCTTCTCCCCACTGCCCAGATCCAAATTACTGGTGTTCCCCAGAATGTTATTGCTAAGGCTGCTACTTTGCACTATCATATGGCTTATCGCTTGCAAAATCATGCATTTGATCTTCTTACAGGCCATTCTGAAAATGTGTTGTTCATCACAATGGACTCTAACCAAGTCCCTTGCTTACCTATGTTCCCCGACAAATATCCAGAGATGACCTTCTTCATCTCCTTCCCTCTTCTTGGGTTACAGCTTATGAACAACAAGTCTCAGCCTCTCAGCCACAGGCCCCTCCAGAACCAATTCAGTCTACAGATCCAGAATATATCACCCATCCTAATGGAGAAGTAGAAATTTGTTTTCCTCCTTCTAGACCCCGTCCTTCTCCATTTCCCACCTCCTTTGGTATGATGATCCAAAAGAAAATTCCTATTAAGACTTTTGATTCTAAGGGTGATCCGATTTACTTTTTCCAAGATCTAGTTACTGGTCATAAATACTTCGACCTCTGTGACTGTGATGATTGTCTACAAGACTTTGAAGATGATTTCCCTCCTTCTCGTCGTTCTTCTAAACAAAAGTCTACTCAACATCAGTTACAAGAACGATATGAGGTAGGTGATTCTTCTGTTGGACCCCTCAGCACTGAATAAAAATACCCTTTCTTTGTCAAGTATGGAAATCCCAAGGTTCCTTCTACACCTTTTTCTCCTTGCAAACCTCCTCCAAGTCCTGATATACCCCCTCCAATCATTCCTCCCTGTTGTATGTATACTTCAGGATCTTCTTCTTCTTCTCCCCTTAAACCATTTCCCGGACTCCATGATTCTGGTCCAGATGTTCATGGTATCCGTCAAATTTGAAAAGTTAAACCATCAGTTCAAGCTACTGGTCGAACTGAACCAATCTCTCCTACTGAATCAGCTTTGAATTGGCAGGCAGAAAATGCTACTGTCCAGAACCAATATCTTAAGCGTATATTGGCTCAGACTTAACAAACTCATGGCACTTTATCCCATCATGATCATCTTCTCCAATCTCTCCATAGAGAAATTGATCAGGTCCACACTGAATTTGCTAGAATTGTCTCTAGTGTTGCTGATACCACTACAGCTTTTGCCCTTATTGGCAAGAAGGAAAAGCATCTCAGGTACCTTAAAGCCCAACTTCACCAGATGCAACAAAAAAAACCATAGCCTCCTTCTTTTGCCTCTTCTCGTTACAGGCAACAGCAACCACTTCCAGTAACAGTTCCCAGCTTCGTTGCGCAAGATCCTTTTGCTATATATGCCTCTCCTGCACCACCTGTCGTTTCTTCTTCAAGGACTTTTCCTACTGAAGAACTGAAAGAACTTCAAAGACAACAATGTGCTCTTCCCAAAAGAACATGAGCAGCCAGAGGACGTGCTTGCAGTAAACTCCCACCAGCATGGACATCCACTGCTACCTTGATGGATCTTAGTGATTATGAGGACGAATTTGTAGATGCCCAGCCATCACCACCTCCGTTTACCCCTTATCCTATGCCTGTCCCATACCCTACACCACCACCACCTGAACCACATCAGTCAACCCCACAGTTCCTCCATCATCTACCCCTGTGTCTACTACTCCACCTAACATCCATACCATCATTTCCCCCTTAGAAAATACTTTATCTGAGTTCCTTACAACCCTAACCATCCCAGATCCTCTTCCCCTTCCTTCTCTCATGAATGAAGGACCACAACCTGCTGCACCTCATGTTTCTGAGATGGATGATGATCCTGAAATCCAAAATCCTGAGGAAACACCTAGACAACCCCCTATCCCACCTACTCCTTTTACCCCATATCAAAACCAGGACCCCAAGCAATTTTTCACCCTCGATGATATTCCTGTTCCTAAATGGGCGTCCTGTATTGCAGATTTTCATGCATGGATTAATGCTGAACTATTTCATAAAGGAGCCTCAATTGTCACTGTCCTGTCTAAGTTTGTTGTAAGACTCCAAGGAAAACTTAGGGAATGGTATTTAGCTCTTGGCCCTTACAGACAACTGCAACTTGTGCAACTTACTGAGAGCCATTTTGTTACCACTCTCTATCAAGAATTTTTTGGCCCCGTATCAAATGCTCTTTCAAAGGCCCGTGACGATTTTCTCCAAATAAAGTGTTGTTCTCTCCTCAGATCAAACCTTGACAAGCATTTCTCCAGAATGACTGACTGCTTTTATAAAATCGGTGGTATTGATGATAAAAATCTAAAGCAAGTTTTCTTGAACTCTCTGCCAGTTTGGTGAAGTTCCCATGCAGTATCAAGTCGGAGGAGAAGAGGAGCTAGGACCAGATGTGGGAGAACATCATTAGCAGCGCACATGGTAGCTAGAAAGGATCTCCATTCATTCCGGTGCTGGACTCGGTTGGTATAGAGGTCATAAGTCCTGATGTTTAAGATATGGAAATCAGGAGTGTAGTGAATGTAATGGCAGGGTCGTTGCTGGTGGTCAAAGGTTTGGTGGATGAGTGGAGGCCGGTGGAACAGGATGGTAATATAGTGTGGATTTGGGTCATCCTCGGGTGGAAGATGAGAGGCCAAAAGGTGGAACTAGTGAAGAATAGGGGCAAAAAGTTGTAGGAAGTGGAGGATTGTTAGGTTGGGCCGAGAACATCCTGGAGTGGGAAACATCCATTGAGTGATAAACCAGTGGATGGTGCTTAAAGGGAGGCTTAAGGCAATGGTGTAGGCTGAACAGAGGTGCCAAAAGATGCATTTGTAAACAAGAGGGAGCTCTTGTAGTTCTTGTAAGGTGGTAAAAGAGAAAAGGGTAAGTTATGGGTAATTAGGGTGAAAAGAACTTCGTGGTAAGACTAATCCTTCTCGTCGAAGAGCGATCATGAGAAGTTGGATGGCTGTAGTCTTACTGTAAGAAATGACTTTCCTTTGGGTTAGGTCTTGGATAAGTTATGGGGGAAGGCCTGGTGGAAGGGAACAACAAAGGTTATGACCAGGTGGTGGCGTCTGAGAAGTAGAGGCACCAGGGTTTATGGGGAAAAGTAAAGGTATGATGGCAAAGGTTGAGGTAGGTCGGGAGAGAAAGTCTGCCAATACATTTTCTTTTCCTTTTATATGTTTAACATCAAAATACCATTGGGAGAACCACTGAGCCCAGTGGAGAAGTTGTGCATGAGGGAGGATCTTCTGTCAAAATTCAAGCATGCGTGGAAAATTGGACATATCGAGTTCAACGAGGAACGTATGACTAATAAGATGAAACTGGAACTTTTCTATGCCATGCTTGACTGCTAGGATTTCCTTGAAAGTAGAATGATAATGGGCCTCAGAAGGCTTGAAAGATCCACTTTTGTATCCACAAACAATTCTTGTAGTGTTGGGAGTCTGTTCTTTAAGTAGGACTGCACCCCAGTGAGTATCACTGGCATCTGTTTGTAAAATTCTTTTTCCAGTGGATGGGATCTAGAGAGTGGGGAGGTTCTCAGAAAGCTTCTTTAAAGCTTGTATAGCTACTGTGTGAGCAGCAGACCATGGAGGAGCTTTTTTACGCAAAAGCTAGTGCAGCAGAGAAGTATGAATGATCTGTTTTGGAAGAAACTTTGTCATATAATTGATGATCCCGAGGAATTGTTGAACTTGATTTTTGGTGAGAGGGCCATCTGGAAACAATTGTAAGGAAGTGGCAATATGTGGTTGGAGATGATATTGCCCTTTGGAGATGGTCACTCCGAGAAAATCAATAATAGGGGTGCCAATTTGCATCTTCTTGGGAGAGAGCATAAGACCATATTTCCGAACAATTTGATGAAATTGCTGGAGAAGTTGCAGATGATCTGTCTCATCTTTGGAGAAGAGGAGAATATTATAAATATATATAAGAGCATGGTCTTGGATGGGAGCAAAGATCTTCATTATGGCTCTCTAGAAGATAGATGGTGTTGTTTTGAGGCCAAAAGGCATACTGTCCATTGCATATAATAGCCTGGAATGCAAAAAGCTGTCTTTGGTCTATCTTCTGGGATAATTCCAAGTTGCCAAAATCCTACTTTCAGGTCAAACTTGGAGAACACAGTGGCATGGGCTAACTGAAGAAGTAAAGCTGGACGAGTTAGAAGAGGAAATTTCTCATCAACCAAAAAGAAATTTAACGGTCGATAATTAATCACCATTCTCAACTTTCCACGAACTTGTTCTGCTCATTTGTTGACATAAAATGCCTGGCATGCCCATGGAGAAAGAGTTGGTTCCAAAAGACCTTAGGATTGTAGTTGCTAAATCTCTTGAATAGCCAATAAAAGATGATCTGGATTTAGGCTTGGATGACTCGCTTTTGTCGGATTGACATCTTCATTTTTCTTAAATGGAAGTGTGATGAAGAACTCAGGGTTCTGCCATAAAGGTTGAGAACACTTGGTAAGAAAATCCGAATGAGATTCTGCACAAGATGTGGTGAGGATATGTGCTTTGATTTCTTCAAACATAGAGGGACCTGCAAAAAAGAGGTTAGAAATAGGGGACCAAGGAAGAAGCTTGTGCTTATAAACAAGACCTTGGGGAGTCCATCGGAGAGGGAGATGGCTAAGGACATCAAAACCTATGGTGAGGTCTTTTCCTGGAAAATGGGTTCCTAGGACTGTATGGGTGACAGACAAGGTAGGGAGAAGCTGGATTTTTATAGGTTGTCTAGACACTAGGGTGATATGGAAGATTTCACCATTAGCTGCAAGGAAAGGTAGGGGTGGATCCTGAGTTTTCCAAAAAGGTTTGGGAAGAACTTTTGGGTTTAGGATTGTTATAGCAGCTCTTGTGTCTAAGAAGGCAATAAGGTTGATAGGTTTAGCATACGGTTCAGGGATTATTTGGACTGAGACATGAGGCAGAGAAACTGACTGGCTTTGAAGAAGGGGGGGTTAAACATTGGTTCAAGTAGGAGAAAGGAAAGGTATTACTTGGTAGAGGGGATCAGATTCCTCAGACTCGGAGAGAGAAGACCCTGGGTCTGAGTCTGTATCAGGGAAATCAATTGCAAATAGAGAAAGATCGGTAGGTGCTTCATCAAGAGAGTATAAAGATTCAAGGTCCGCATCCTAAAGATCTTCATGGTGAAGAGAGGATAACATGTGCATGACCTTATCTTTCTTGCGAGACATAGGACAAGTTTTGGCAAAATGGCCGTCTTTCCCACAGACATACAAGCAGTGGACTTGGTCTTTCCTCTATATTGCTTTTTCCTGAGAAATCTCCATTTTTTCTTTGGAGAGTGGAAGGAGAATTTCTTTTTTCTCCTTGGCTTCCATTTCTGATGCTGAGAGAAAGGAGGAAACCTTCTGTGATGAGAAGTCTTCTTGGTAGCACAATCACAAGATTTGTCACTTTTGCACTTAATTTTCAGATAAGACGTATCACAAGCAAAGGAGACTTTATCAGAACGATCTTGGAAATCTATCCAAACTTTTTTGTTGTTGCAAAGCTTATCAAGGGTAGTGAGGGCATAGCTATAGAGAGAACCAATAGTACATGAAGCCAATGAAATATTCTGGTTATTCAGAAACTACTGTGTATCTGCTCCAAGAGGTTTTGGCAATTTTTTGATCTCCAGAATATGGTTCCTATTTTGTCTGCAATTCAATGCCTTATGAAAAAATTTGTTTCCATCTCCCACCTCAAGCTATTTAACTCTTGCCTTTTCTTTCAAAAATTTCTCTTCCACATTTAAAGCAGCCCATAGCTTCTTCTTGGCTTCCTTTTCCTTAACAATAAGGGCATAATCATAAGGTGAATTGGCTAAATTCAACTGAACTTGCTGTAATTCTATTTCAGCATCCTTAATAGCCTTAGATACAACACCAAAAGAGGACTTGTTCCAGATTTTAAGCTCTTTCTTGACATTTTTAAGCTTAGCGGCAAATCTAAGCATCGGATTTAAAGAACTATAAACTGGCAAATTCCAGCCCTTCTTAACAACCTCCTCATAACCCCTATGAGTAGGGGTGTCAATTCCTAAACCGAACCGGTAAAACCAGCCGGACCGAACCGATAACAACACGGACCAAACCGAACCAAAGCCTTATTGGTTCGGTTCGGTTTCGAGTATTACAACCCCAAAACCAAACCGAACTGCACCGGAAACCGGATTAACCTGAAACCAAACCGAAACCAGCTCAAAACCCAGACCGAAATCGAAACCAAACCGGTAAGAAACCGAAACACTCCAAAATTCATTAAAAAAATCAAAATTTGCATAGTTTTGTATACATTTGTATGGAAAGTCGAATCCAAACTAGACCAAAAACCAAAACCAACCCGGTTACAAATCGATTTAAGAAACCGAAGACAAACCGAAACCAAACCGCACCGAAACCGAAACCAAACCGAAACCGGAATTTCCTTATTGGTTCAGTTTCGATTTCAACTTTCTCACACCAAAACCGACTCAACCCGGACCGAAACCGAGCCGGACCGACCGATTGACACCCCTACCTATGAGTGGTCCAAACATTAAAGAATCTAAATGGTTTAGGGCCAGCATTTTTCTCCTCCAAAATAGACAAAATAATGGGACTATGGTCTGAAATTCTAGGACAAAGAAAACAAGCTTCAGAATATTTTAGCTTATCCATCCATGCATTATTCACAAGAACTTGATCAAGCTTGCAACAAATTCTATTGGACCCCGCTTGACAATTGCTCCAGGTGTAATATTCTCCATTCCACTTCAAATCAAGAAGGTTAGCATCAAACAAGCATGAATTAAAGTCATCTATAGCATCTTGTCGGATAGGATCTCCACCATTTTTTTCTTTTTGATGACGCAAAACATTGAAATCCCCAAAAATAGTCCATGAATCCGAGATTCCAGTGGCAAGATCCACCAAGTTCCTCCATAAACCTCGCCGACCATCTAATGAATTTGAAGCATATATTGCAGTAAGAAAAAAAAAAAAAAAAAAAAAAAAAAAAAAAAAAAAAAAACATAGTGGTGGTTCCCACAATATTGACTTTCATATGAATGAATTGATCTGAGCTTCTAATTTCCTCAACTTTAATGAAACTTTGATCCCACACAACACAAATCCTCGCAGTCATACACTGGTCACAGTTATGAATAAACTTCCAATTTTTCTTTATATTTTGTAGCACTGAATTCACTTTTTCCTCCTTAATCTTAGTTTCGAGCAATACAATCAGCTTAATATTACTATCAGTCACTATTCTTTTGATATTTCTTTGTTTTTTAGGAGCATTAATGCCCCTTACATTCCAACAAAAACAGTTCATTAAGGCCCTTTTTGGTATCATTTTTCTTTTTTATTTTTGTTCACAAAAATGGTTTTGACTGCATTTGGTATCATTTATGGAGCTTATTTCTATTTTAAAAAAATTGGTAAAACAAAAAAATAAAAAAGAGATCAAGAGTCATTTATGTGTTTTGGCCAAAATTGATTTTCAGCTATTTTGGCGCTAAACTTTAATGAGCACGTGCTTAAAGTCCCAATATGAAGGGGTAAAGTAGTCATTTGCTTTGTAATTAGAAATCCAAGCCGCTTATCCCCTCTTATTCAACCCAAAGTGGAGAAAGAGAGTTATAAAGCATATTTGTGAAGGGAATTTCTTCACCCATTTATTCAAAAAATCATTTTGCACATAGAGCTACCAAATTATTTCTCATAAGAAACCATTTTTCTCAAGTAACTACCATTTTTATGTTTTGGTAAAAAATAGTTTTCATTAATGATTTTTTTTTATTAGGTCAAAATAAAAAAGAAAAATGATATCAAAGAAGGCCTAAATAAAGAATTTGGAGTTCTCACCCCTTGGCATCTTAGCCTCCTGAAAAGCCCCTGCTTTAGCCAACTGTTTTTTCATATTTCGGGTCAACACAATTTTCTAGGCTTGAAACCTGGTCTTTTCCTTTGTCCATTCCGTTTTTGCCTCCTTTTCATTGCCCCCAGGCAGAATCAAAGTAGAATCCAAAATATTTGTCCTAAAAAGAGAAGTATTTTGACCAGATTGGTAATTAGGCTGTGTGTGGGACATACCTTTTACTACAAGAGAAAGTCTTGGCCGATTTGAAACTGCCAACGCCTTGCCCATAGATATATTAGCATAATCAGCTCCCTTGAAATTCTCGGCAACCAGCCCTCCCCTTTAGAAGCGGAGAAATGCAAAATATAATCTTCCTTAGAAGCAAAGTTAGACTTTGACTTGTCTATCATAATTGGTTAGCATCAATGACAGTACTAGAGTCCGTGTAGATGTCCACCTCCACCTCAGCAAGGTTTCCTGATTGAATAGAAGTGTTTGCTTGTAACTCTCCCTCCTTAGAAATAGGAACCGTTATATCATCTATAACTGAAAGTATATTCATAAATGAATTCTCCAGACCATAGTTGGAAAACCAGGTTTTGATCGGGAAGACTCGCCCGAGTCGAGTCAAAATTTGAGATTCCTGGTCAAGAGTCACAAAGACTCACTCTGTGTTAAAAAAACAAGACTCGGGATGAGTCAAGACGATTCTACATTGACTCGGGTTTTTGGCCGAGTCTAGTCATTATATCAAGGCACTTAAAAAAAAATCAAATACGTCAGCTTCAAGTGGGGAAGAAGATTAGATGTTTCTTGTTGAAGATTTAAAGTGTCAAGTTTTATTGTTTATGGAATGTGGGTTGATGAGACCATTTTAATACTTTGTTTCACATATTTTGATTTTTTTTTTTTTTTTTTTTGAGATACAGCCCTATTATGGATGATATTGAGTTATTGAGTCATTGATTTGACATGTTATAAGTTTTAAATTTTAAAATTAACTTGCAATCATTTATGGGATAGCTTTCCATTGAAAAAACAATGTATATATTATTGATATGTGATTTTTTTTTCATATTTTTCTGTATTTTTATGATTTATTTACATATTTATTGCATTTAATATATATATATATATATATATATAAAAAACATAAAAAAACAAGACTCGGCCTGAATAGGTTTAACTAGGTTGACTCACTAGGTTTTTGATCGGACGAGTCGGGTCGAAAAACCCGATTTTCCAACAATGCTCCATACTGCCTTTAATCTCATTTAAATCTTTCCCTTCTAAATTGGTATCCCCTTCACTCTCTCCTTTCAAAATTGATGGAATATCTTCCTTGATTTTCTCATTTTTATCAATTCCCTCCTCGATCTCCTCATCGCTTAAATCTGCCAGCACTTCAAACGAATTCTTCCCTACCTTATCATTAGAAACATATTTAAAATTTGAAATATGTGACACTCCCCTCCTAATTGGCTCGATCAAAAGAAGAATTATGAGGAATTATATGTCAAGAACCACCATCACCAGCCGCCTGAGAGGTCATCCCCACCACCTCGGCGGCAACATAAGACAACTGAGCACCACCATCACTAGCCTAGGCTTTAGCAGATTGTTTTTGTTGGATTTATGGGCTAAAATTAATTATTCGGGTTGATTAAATGGGTGAGAGTCAAATTGCATGAACCGGTTCGGTCCACTCTCAAGCTTAGGGATATGCTGGCTCAACCCATTGTGGTTTAGGGTTTTGAGTGCAGGACAGTATTATAAATACTAGGTTTTGGGTCCCTACAACCATTATTCACTCTTCCCCACTTTACCACTAAAGTGAGAGAACCAAGGAGGTTTAAGGGGCTGTAGAAGATCCATAGCCAAGCCAAGAGAGCGAAAGTGGGAGTGACCAACATGAATCATCTTCAGCATACTAGGTGAAAGGTACAAATCGATCCTCCATAATTTTATTAGATTCGTGTTCTTGTTTTTCCTGTGTGGTTTCCTCAATAGGCTGATTTGATTAAAAATCATGAAAATCATAAAAATTATAATTTTACCATCACTTAAATATCCTGTATGGGAAAACTTTCTTCACGAAAGTTGTAGATCACGAGAAGACGGTCGCGGCGGTATATCGAAAGTCACCGGAAACCTCCGTACGTGCCAGCACGCGCCGCCGGAAACCGGCTATCGGAGGAGAGAGAAAAAAAAATTTCAAAAAAAAAACGGCGGCGAGTCATCGCCGGTTCAACTCGAAAACCCTACCGATTCGAACCGGTGACACAGTGGGTCAACTCATATGTACTATTTGACTCGGTCAAAGGTTGACCGGGTCGTTGACCAATTGACCCGAATTTGACCCGGAATTCATATGGCCGAACCGGTTGGTCTTGATTGATTTAAAAAAAAAAAGACTTGTTTGGTTTTTGTTCATTTTGGGTTTTTATTTAAACTACTTTAAATTTCATTTAAAGGTTCGTTTTAAGGCCAAATTGAAATCTGTTTTTTTGCGTTGGATTCCTTGTTTCGGGCCACATTTAATGATCTAATTTTTAATATGACATATTTGTTTGAAATTTTATGTTGTATTTGGTTTCAATTTGTTCCTTTTGGGTTTTTTTTATTTAAACTACTTTAAATTTCATTTAAAGGTTCGTTTTAAGGCCAAATTGAAATCTGTTTTTTGCGTTGGATTTCTTGTTTCGGGCCACATTTAATGATCTAATTTTTAATATGATATGTTTATTTGAAATTTTATGTTGTATTTAGTTTCAATCATTGAAACAAAATAGCATAAATCAATGCTTTGAAAAATATATATATATGTTATTGGTTACCATGAAATTGAGAATTTTTTTTTAAAATTGAGATATGTTAATATGGAAAAGGGTGTAAGCTTCCGCTCATTCTTAGTTGCAAAGTAATTTTGCTTTAGGAAACCATGAAATGATGAGGTGGAATCCACCAAAGTGGTACATCTTATTATTTCATGATTTTCCACAGGGAAGCAATGTAGGTGACATTTGCCCAAAGGTGATATCACCAAAGTTAAGAAAATGACAGTAACCTAAAGGTTCCTAAGCCCAAAGGTGAGGGGATTTCAAAAGTTATTGTTCTTTTCACAGTAAATATAAATTTACAAGAGGACCAGTGCATTCTTAGCCCAAAGGATAGGAATGTAGTTGCGGTTGTGACTCTTGTATGGTTATTGTTGTCCTAGTGACATTTATATGTATGTTTTGAACATAAAGATATACATCTCCAATGGGAAAGATATGATAGAACTGAGTGAAACCCACCAAAGTGATACATTCAGTTCGATTGTATCTTCTCCAACAGTAAAGGTGATACTTTCCCAAAGGTTATGTCATCAAGGTTTGAGGATAATCATCCACATTTCAGAAAGGCACATTGAATTTGGAGTTCTTTTGCCCAAAGGTGATTGAATTCCAAAGTTAGTGTTGTTTTCACAGTTAAAAGAAGAATATAAGAGCATCAGCTAATTCTTGTCCCAAAGGATAGGGATACATTTTTAGTTGTAACTCTTATTTAAAATATATTGATGATATTACATGCTTTTATATTATGGTTTATATTTTGATATTTGGCATGTATTGTGTTGTTGTTACTGCTGTAGTAAGATGGCCATTCCCTCAAGTTATGTATCTTCCATCCCAATACTCACTGGTAACAACGGTTTGAGGATAATAATCCACATTTCAGAAAGACACATTGAATTTGGAGTTCTTTTGCCCAAAGGTGATTGAATTCCAAAGTTAGTGTTGTTTTCACAGTTAAAAGAAGAATATAAGAGCATCAACTAATTCCTGTCCCAAAGGATAGGGATACATTTTTAGTTGTAACTCTTATTTAAAATATATTGATGGTATTACATGCTTTTATATTATGGTTTATATTTTGATATTTGGCATGTATTGTGTTGTTGTTACTGCTGTAGTAAAATGATCATTCCCTCAAGTTATGTATCTTCCATCCCAATACTCACTGGTAACAACTATCAAAAGTGGGTGGAGGAATTAGAATTGCATTTAGGTCTTCTTGACTTAGACTTGGCACTTAGGGAGCCTAAACCTGAGCCTCTCACAAACTCGAGCAGAAGTGCTGAAAGGACCAACTTTAAGAAATGGACTAAAGCAAACAGAAAGTGCATACTGATTTTAAAAAAGGCAGTTCCTGAAATTATACGTGGGAACATAGAGATCAAAGACACTGCAAAAGAATTCCTGGATGCTATTAAAGCTAGATTTCAACACAACAAGAAAGCTGAGAAAACCACATTGATGACCAGGCTAATGAATACAAGGTATGATGGATGTGGGAGTGTTAGAGAATACATTTTGGGTGTAGCTACTGATGCTGGTAAACTTAAGGATCTTGGAATACAGATCGATGAAGAATATATTGTACACATTGCACTGAATACCCTCCCTAGTCAGTATAAGGTTATCCAATCTACCTACATTGCACTGAAGGACGATTGGAGCCTAAATGAGCTCATTTCCATTTGCACTCAAGAGGAAGAAAAATTGAAACAAACTAGGTTTGAGAGTGCACATGCAACTTTCCACAAGGGATCTTCTGGTGGACCAAGCAGAAGGAACAAAAATTTTTCCAACAAAGGAAGCGTCAAGCCATATGACAGGACTAATAGCTCTCAAGAACTTGACACATCTCAAAAGGCTCAGGATGAAGAGAATACCAACAACGTAGAGTGTTTCTGGTGCCATAAGAAAAGACATGTGAAGAAGGACTGTTTTATTTTCAAGAAATGGTTAGAGAAGAGGAAGAATTCTGGGGCTGATAAGCAGGATGATACCAAGAAAGGGTGAGGTAGAATGATCACAAGCAATTGAGAGCAAGTAAAATTTGGTCCCATCAAGTAGTTAGGATTTCTTTACATACAGTTATTTGAAATGCTTGATTAGTGGGAGTTCTGGTTTTGTTTAGTATTTGTTTATGTTTTGAACCTTAGCCCATATGTTTTGGGGCACAGTTTGATGAATTATGGTTAAGTTTTAGCATTGACATTATGCACAGTTATTTATTGAAATATTTGGTTTATGATTTCATTTAGAATGTTACAGTACAGAGCCTAATTGTCTTAGTTATAGGCAATATTTTGCCACAGTTCAAAAGGTAATGTTTGCCACATTTTAAGACAGTATTTGTCACAGTTCATAGGCAATATTTGCCACAGTTTATAGGCGAAAGGCCACAGTTAGATATTAACCACAGATCAAAGGCGATTTGCCACAGTGAAGGTTAATATTTCAGTTAAGGACCTACATAGAATGACAACAATGTAATTTGAGGATATGTCAATATTTCTGTGATGGTATCCCACATAGATTCGTGTTAAGAAACTTACTTATGTTTGTAATAACAGAAAGTTGTATGCCGTATATTGAGGTGTATCTTCTGCTGTTATTCGATGTGAGTGGTTTTTCAACTGAATCACAGTAAGAGTGGTTAATGTAATAAGATTCTATGGCCACACCAATTTAAAAGACATCCTTATAATTAATGTAGCCCAAGTGGGAGATTGTTGGATTTATGGGCTAAATTAATTATTCGGGTTGATTAAATGGGTGAGAGTCAAATTGCATGAACCGGTTCGGTCCACTCTCAAGCTTAGGGATATGTTGGCTCAACCCATTGTGGTTTAGGGTTTTGAGTGCAAGACAGTATTATAAATACTAGGTTTTGGGTCCCTACAGCCATTATTCACTCTTCTCCACTTTATCACTAAAGTGAGAGAATCAAGGAGGTTTAAGGGGCTGTAGAAGATCCATAGCCAAGCCAAGAGAGTGAAAGTGGGAGTGACCAACATCAATCATCTTCAGTATACTAGGTGAAAGGTACAAATCGATCCTCCATAATTTTATTAGATTCGTGTTCTTGTTTTTCCTGTGTGGTTTCCTCAATAGGGTTTCAAATTCAAACCCATAGGGAGTTTCTAACAAGTATATCCTTTCTTCATGAACTCTCTAACACTCCCCCCCGTAAGTTAGAGAATAAATGTCATATATGCCTAGCTTATTCAATAAACTATTGAACTAGAAAGAGTAATCCCTTTGATGAAAATATTGGCCAACTTCACCTATCTTCACAAAAGAAGCGCATATGTAGCCAGAGTCAAATTTTTATTTAATGAATGTCGATCCACCTCAATGTGCTTTGTCTAATCATGTTGCACAAGATTGTGAGCTAGACTTATAGGGTTATAATAACTTTGTTAACACAATAAAGTCGCATGGTTCTCTCAATATAATGTAGAACTGATTTGGACCAGTCAAACCAACTCACAACTGCAGGATTTTTTTTTTAATCAAAGAACAACCATAAACCATCCCAAACACTTGCATAGGAAATCAGATTATAAAAGACAGCAGGCCAAACTAGAACAAGCTATCGACCTCAATCATCTAGGGGTTCTAAGGGCAGATCAGTAGGTGACCAAACAGAGACTTTCCAGGTCTGGAATAAACCTCACAAAGTCCATCAACCGTATACTAAATCATAGGAAGTTGCTGGAGTCAGCAAAGGTCAAGTACTCCCATCGGTTTTAGATGTGAACTGCAGAAATCACTAAAAGACAAAAACTGGGAGATTTTTAATATCTCTCAAATCCCAGGACAGAAAGGCCTGCTCCTTGGATCGAGTCTTCCCCTAGGTAAGAGACACCTGCGACCCAATTTTCAGCCCAACCCGATGGCTGGTTTGGTCTGGACAGAAACTGTAAAGCTCTCACAGAATCCTCTACTCTCAGGACAAAATTGAGAGAATAGATAATTTAAATAGATGTATGAGTAGACCAGATCTGTTACACTTTGAGTTCTATGAAGATAAGAGAAAATAACTTGAAGGAACCTCTTGGGCTTCACATCGCAAAGAATCACTGGATCGCACACCAGTCCACCACTTTGATCAAACACAAAGCAAGCACTCACAGAAGAGACGCAGCAGCAATATAGCCTTTTAATTCATAAAATCGTGGAGGCTTAAGTGAGCCCTCTTCATTTATTACTTGATGGGAGAGGTTAAGAAACCAGAGTAGTTCCTAAAACTGGAAATTAGAAACTAGGAAATTAGAGCTACTGAAAATAGAAACTAGATCCTATCAAGTGGTCCCCACTTATTAGCTGTCCCTGCCCTGGCCGACTCCTCTTTTCTTCCTCCTTACATATATGTCTTCAGTGCTGCATCACAGGACCAAACCCCAACTCTTGGACCAACCTTTTCAACCATAGAAGTTTGCACACTCCATGAGTTGTGACTCTAAATTCTATCTCTACATTTGCTCTAGCCACATCGGGCTGCTTTTTGCTTCTTCATGTAACCAGGTTACCACCAACAAATTATGCAATATCCTGACGTAGATCTTCTGTCAAGACAGATCTTGCCCAATCAGCATCAGTGTAGACTTCAATCCCCAAATGGTAGTCTGGTGTACAATAGCCCTTTTCCTGGTCTGGACTTCAAGTATCTAAGGAAGCAATACAAAACATCCAAATACCCACTCTTGGGAGCATGCATAAAATGATCCACTACCCCGATAACATAGGTAATTTAGGGCAAGTCAGAGAAAGATCAACTTCCCCACTAACCTTCGATACTTCCTGTAATTAATTAGGGACGGTCCATAGTCTTCACCCAACTTATGATTTTGATCAATAGGTGAGTTTGTTGGTTTACATCCCTACAGTCTTGTCTCCTTCAACAAATCCAAACAAAATTCCTTTGATAGATATTTATCCCCTTCTATGACCTTGATAATTCAATTCTCAAGAAATATTTCAAAAGTCTAAGTTCTTTGATCTCAAATTGTTTGGGCGAAGTAAGACATAACTATTTTTATCTTCTCCTAGTCATTTCCACTTTCCAGTCACCACAATGCCATCCACATAGACAATTAGAGTTGTGATGGTACCATTACCACGTCAGGTAAATAGAGTATGGTCAACCTGAATTTAGGTGTATCCATACTTTAGAATAGAGTGTGTATACCTCTCAAACTAAGCCTTCAATGACTGTTTGAGGTCATATAGAGCTTCCTTAAGAATACACACTTCCCTTTCAGCTAAGGGAAACTTGAATCATGGTGGGTTTGTATATATACTTCCTCTTTCAAGTCACCATGAAGGAATGCATTTTTCACATCCAGTTGATACACTGGCCAGTCTCTATTGGCTATCAATGATCAGAAGACTTCTATGAAATTGTGTATAGCCACAGGGGCAAATGTCTCTTGAAAGTGAACTCCGTACACCTGAGTATATCCTCTTGCCTTATATCTCTCAATAGCGCCATTTGATCGGTACTTGATTGAGTAGACCCATCTATATCCAACCAGAACTTTCCTCTTAAGAAGATCAACAAGCTTCCAAGTACAGTTCATCTCAAGGACCATCATTTCCTCACTCATAGCTTCCTTCCACTTTAGGTCAAACATGAACTCATTTCTTTCTTGGGAATAAAAGTTGAGGAATGAAACTAAGAAAGCAACAACATAAGACTGCATGAAGAGCTAAAAGAAGGATCTCCATTTTCATCGCTCTCCTTTTAAGCGCTAAGCAAAGGATCTCCAGTAGCCACCACTTTGGAGGCCACTCACCCTTCCTACTTCCTCTCTCTCTCTCTCTCTCTCTCTCTCTCTCTCTCTCTCTCTCTCTCTCTCTCACTTCTTCTTCTTCTTCTTCATTCTGCCCTTCTCTACCTCTTTCTTCTTCCTCACCTCCCTTTCTCTGCTTCTTCATCTTTGGTTGGAGCATCATTGGTTGTAGTTGCGACTTGGCCGCTAGCCCGTTGGTCACCATCCCCGCTAGGCTGTCTAGGCTTGTTTGGTTTCCCGTTCAGCTAGTAGCCTTGACGCCTCTAGTCTTGTTCTCCTGCTCTCTTCGACTCTCCCTAGTCGCCGTCTTGCACCACCGTTGCTTGGTTGCCAGTTGGCTCCGCAAGGCCAGCCATTGCCTAAAGTGCCTGGCTTGCTCAACTAATGCCAATTTGCTGCCAGTTGCATGACCAGCAGCCTATTTGGCTGCCATCTATGTTCGGTCAGCAGTCGCTTCGTCGTTGCCCTCCATAAGGCTGGTGCCCTCCGCTGTGACTTTCACCTCCCCTAGGCCAGCTGCCCAATTGGTCGTGGCCCTCTGCAAGGCCAATGCCCCGAGGCCGTGGCTTCCCTCTTTACAATTTAGCTCTCTTGGCGGCTGAGAAGATGATGAGATGAGATAGGTTATTAGGGTTTGTGGAACCCTAACAGGTTTTACTTGGTTGCCCTTGCTTGTAATGGGTTTCCTTGTTTTGCCTTTGCCCATGTGGGCTTTCAGTTGTAATGGGCATGTTAGTGACGTGTTTTTGGGTCTTTGAACCATGTATGCCTTGGTTGTAGTCCTTTATATGCTTTTGTTACCCGTATTGGGTATGTAATTTTCCCTTTGGGGCTATATTCTCCGTCCCCCTTCTTTAATGCATTTAATATTCACCAAAAAAAAAAAGAGCACACCCACCTATAGGAGAGAAAGCATCATAGGAAACAAACTTGGCTGTAAGATTAGTACAAGCTCTCGTTCCTTTTCGAATGACAATGGGAAGATCTAACTCAAAAGGAAGGGAAGGAGTATTACTTGACTCGGGAAGGTGGAGGTTAGGATGAGGATCCAAAGAGGATTTTTGGTAGGTCTTCCTTTCCCTTCTTTTGTATACAAGTAATTATTTCTCCTTGTCTACCTTCTTAATGCTGGGTTCCCTTTCAATACTAACTACCCCTGAATGGTCTAATACATCAACAACATCCACTACTCTGAGTTTCCCCACATCAAGAAGAAATGGAGGACTATGCAAAGGGGTTGAAAGGGGTGGATAACAACAACCTCTTCCCTTCCACTACTCTCCCCCTGAATAAGGGCCTTTAAAGAGTAAAGAAAGGTACAAATTCAAAAAAGGTGACATCTTTGGAGAGAAGTCTCCTCTTGGAGGATGGAGGATAGCACTTACAGCCTTTTGGAGAAGGGTCATAACCAAGGAAATGCATACAAGGGTTTTAGGATCAAGTTTATTCCAAGTAGAGTTATTCACATGCAAATAGCACAAACACTCAAAACACTTTGGGAGTAACAAAATTGGTAGAAACACAGAGGAGACAAAATATCTAAAGGAGATTTGAAATTAAGGATACTAGAAGGCATACGATTCATCAAGAAGACAACAGTAAGGGGAGCATTAGACCAAAATGTCTTAGGGACATGTATACCAAATAGTACTCCTAGTGACTTCCAATAAATGATGATTTATCTACTCAACTGCCCATTCTATTGGGGTGTGTCAACACAAGAAATTTGATGGACAATGCCATTATCGCTAAAATAGTTTTGGGGCCCACCATACATATACTCTCCTTCTATTAGAGCGAACAATTTTGAGTTTGGTGTTAAATTGATTGCAAAATCATTTAGTAGAAATTTTTTGAAATCACCATAGACATTGCTTGTGTGTTTTAACAAAAAAATCCACATGGTGCAGGAGAAATCATCAATAAATGAGACAAAATAACAATTACCAAAAATACATGGAAAGTTGAAATAGAAGAAAAAAAGTGTGGCAATTGTTTTCTTATAACACCGAAAGAGGAACGGCCCAAATGCTAATGTCAAAGCATCATAGAATCAGTTGTGTTGTTGTCACTACACCTACACACATTTGAGTGAGTTGTTGAAAAAAAAAAAGATGGCCGAGGTTTAAGAAGATTGAGCCCTTCCTCCTAAAACGCATTGCTATTAATCCTCTTCGTCACCAAATCCTGAAAAAAGATAATGACAAGGAAAGAAGGTGACAACAATTTAAGAGGATTTGGTTAAATGACTCAGAGAAATGGTCAGTGGTATAGTTTGGAAAATGGAGAACGGAATCAAGAGATATTAAAGAGGTGACTTGCACATTACCCTAACCAAAGATGAAGGAAAGTGAACCATCAACAACTCTAACCTTATCCCTACCAGAGCAGATAAAATATGAGTCATAACACTGAGAAATACCAGTCATGTGATTGGTAGCAGTCAAGACCTAAGAGAAGGAAGTTGCTAAGGTAGTAGCATGTAAGGTTGAGGCTGAAGAATCTAACACGGTGGATATAGAAGAGGAGCTACCCAATTGTGACATAACCAGTTGAAAAATTGCAAGATCTTCCCTTGTAAGAGAACTTTTGTCTGTCTACAGTCCAGAGGGATACGCCATAAGCTCGGTTTCAGTCATCACAGTATGTGCTCTAGCTCCTCCTCTCCTGCCACCATGCATACTGATAGGTGTAGTCTTAGAGGGACATCAATGAAGCTCCTAGAAATTTTCTCTAATGTGCGTGGCTTTGCCATAATGATCACATATGGATGTATCTCTGTCATCCTCGCGGTTTGGCCCTTTGCCTCTTCCTCCACCATGCTAACCTCTTTGGGAGCTAGAGGCAAGAGCATATCTCTCAAGTGATGCTGTAGTTCTATAGCCACTCTTTCGGTTTCTTTACTTTGCAAATAGCCACAGACTTCTTCTAAAGATGGAAGGTGAGATCGGCCCAAGATTTGCACCTGGGTTGCTTTATATTTAGGGTTCAGTCTGTTAAGAAGAATCAAGACATGTTTCTTCTCAAATGGTTTATAGACCTTCGCCTCATCCTCGAGATTGGATAGTTAGAGGTCTGTAGCGGTCATACTCTTCCCAGTGACCAACAACTATGTGTAGTATCCCCCTTTTTCATTGTGATAATCTCTAGAGGAGTTGGTAAACCTTAGCCGAGTCACCTACTCGGCCAAAAGTCTTAACAACACTATCCCAAATATCCTTGGCCGTCTACTTTCGCATAAACCTCATACCAATCTTAGGTTTCATAGAAAAAAATCAACCAGGTCATAACAATTGAGTTCTATGTCTCCCATTTCTGATGTGTTGGATAGCTTGAATAAGGGGCTTTAATACTACTAGTAATGTAACCCAACTTTCCCGAACTCCACAAAGATAGCTTCATAGAGTGAGCCCAATATAATAGTTGGTTTTGTCCAACTAAACAATGGATATCTAGGCGATTGGATTTTCAAAAGCAATTAGACTAGGTTAGTGCTACTTGAACCACCAGCTGAGGCTTCCATAGGTCTACTAACCACCGACATTATGTGAGAACACACTTGGAAAGCTGGTTGGATACCCAAACCAGATGGGGAGCACACACTCTACCTAGACATTCCTTCCCAATACTTACAGAAAAAAAATCCAGCAAATGAGCAAACCAAAGAACTTGAATCTAATGCACCTTTGAAGGTGTGGGTTCATCCCATTACAACTCACAAGACCCAAAGAGGATCACTCACCAACAACCAGCACTAGATCATAGTTGTCAAGGCGTCGCCTAGGCGTCCAGGCGGTTTGCCTGGGGCCTAGGCAATATCCACCTTGTTGCACTGCATGTCGCCTTGTGTTTCGGCACTTATTTATGTCAAATATCATTCAAGTAAATATTTACATTTACTTAAGATATTATTCATAAATAAGAAAATACACCCTATTTGAATCTAATAAAAATAGTTTAAAAATCAAATTCCAAAATGATAAAAAGTCAATCCCCCAGTCCAAGAACAAAAATTGGATTTTGGTCATAGGGACGATTTTCAACTTTTAAATGCTAGGGTTTTTCTCAATTATGAAAATTTTATAAATTCTATCATGTTAAAACATTGCTAAAAACCAAAAGTCCGGTAAAATAATTTTTTTTTTTTTATATTCATAAAATTATTTTCATTCAGGCGATTTTAACAGTATTCGCTCACTTAAAAACAAGTTTGACTGAAGCATAACTTTGTTATTGCAACTCAGATTTAAGTAATCTTAGACTTGTTAGAAAGTTGGTTTGTATGTTATAACTAATACAAAAAGTCTCATGTAAAAATAAAATCATTTGACTAGTCAAACTTATTATAGAATAAGAGCATTTCTCTAAATGTTGATTTTTTATAACTTAATATGACTTAATATTAATTTTTTTATGATTTGATGTGGCTAAATGTTGATTTTTAATGACTTGATGTGGCTTAATCTTGATTTTCTATGATACAAGGTATATATAACTTACTAAATAATGTTAGAAAATAGGAAAAATAAAAAATAACACTTGTTCGCCTTGTTAGCCTTAAGGCGGGCGCCTTCTCGCCTAAGCTCTTAGACAACCCTCCACCACCTTGGTTCGCCTTGGCGCCGTGACACCTATGCACTAGATTGCATCAAACATAGCATTCAAGATGAAAGAGTCAACAAAAAAGAGAATCCAGCGGTAGCTTTCATTGTGTGGAGAAACAATTTGTAAACCAACAACTCACATCTTCAGCAACCGAGCCATGGGGAGGTTGAAAGGGACCCTTGGGCGAATTCAACAAACCTGGTCCCACCTTCAACATATCCTTGAGGAGAGAGAAATAGAGCTAACACTCCATAGCTGGCAGTACCCCTTTTTTGGCTTCCTTGCTCCAAATTGAATTTATAGCTTCAAATCTTTATCAATATATCTTCTAGTTGATGGGTGAGCAGCTTAAACAAATCTTCATCTTCTTACATGGTGCAGCCTCTATTGGAGCCCAAACTCTTCTAGGGTTCCAAAAAAAGCACACAATGGAGAGACGAGCTGCCGATCAACTCTCAAACCAACTCTAATACCAAGTTCAAACTTCAAAGTAATAAAAGGGAGTAAGATGAGAGAAGAGAATATGAGAGGAACAAAAGGAAGAAGAAAGCAGAGTGCGTGGAATGCTTGGGAAGAGAATCAATTTCTCTCCCCTATATTTACTAACTTTTCAATGATATTTAGAATCTAATTCCCCCCCCCAACACACACACACTAACATAAAAGAGTCTTGGGAGGTAGAACAGAAAAAATAAAAGCTTATAACAAAATATAGCCTAGTACCGATAATATCCTTATTACTTGACAAGGATTAAAGTATCGGTATCAGTCGCCATATCGGTCGGCCAAAATTAAGATACGTATCGGAGGGTATCGTATCGTATCGGAGATACACTAAGATACGCTAAAGATACACACATAAATGGATAGGAAACATTTTTTTAAACACTTTTGCATAAAGAATTTGTTAAAAAAAGTTATTGATAACATGTATTATGCATAAACACTAAATTGAGG
>NC_056570.1:13116472-13116788 GCF_013358625.1 Macadamia integrifolia
CCCCCCCCCAACACACACACACTAACATAAAAGAGTCTGGGGAGGTAGAACAGAAAAAATAAAAGCTTATAACAAAATATAGCCTAGTACCGATAATACCCTTACTACTTGAACTCTAAAACATAGCCCCTTGACGAGGGGAGAGAAGACACAAATGGACATTGAGCTCATATCATTTTGTGTTATTTATGGATGGTATAGATTTACAGCAAGAGGGCCCTGGTTTATTGATGTGGAACCAGGTCAGTTGAGATATTGTGAGCTTATTTTGCTCTATGTTCACATGCCAAATTTTTTTTTTTTTTGGGGGGGGGGG
>NC_056570.1:13116808-13243824 GCF_013358625.1 Macadamia integrifolia
GGTGGGGTTGGGGGAATTGTGATGTTATTCCTGATATCTCTTTCTATATTTAAATTTAATTCATTTTTTGTACAACCAATATTGTTTATAGTTTGGCCTGATACATGTAGGATGGAATTCTCTATACCCATCATATTTTTATGGTTTTTGTCAATGATATAGTTTTGATTGATGAGACTTAAGGGAGGAAAATTAAGTTAGACAACAACAACAATCATAACCTTATCCCAACTAAATGGGGTCGGTTACATGGATCCAATTTGGAAATCAGAAAATAAAGAAGCACAAAAGAGAGGAGGTTAGAATGAGGAAAAATGGAGATAAGAGAAGAAGGTTATAACCAAAGGATTTCAAAATAACATTAAAGAAGATTGCATATAAAGGAGTGCATTTTCAAGGGGGAAGAAGTAGATGGAAATGAGGAGTTCCATTAATAACCTGTTGTGTTATTGGATTTTTGTTTTCTTCGTGATTTTTTCTTCTCCTTCTACTTCACCTCGCTACTTATTCTTCTACTTTCCAGATCGGTTTCCTTACCAAAACCCTGTCCAAAGGGTAAATTGCCATGAGGATCAGCTTCTTGGGAAGATGAAGAACAATCGCCCGATACACATCACTGTCTATGTAGGGGAAATCGTGCTCCCAAGCAAGATTATAGATAGATCCCGGTCAGCCGTGAATGTTACAACTAGTTGCGTCCAAGGTTATAGGTATTGGTAGCGGTATTGGAAGTATGTTATTTTTTACCGGTACAACCGATTGTATTGATATTTATTGGTATCAATCTCTGGCAATACCAATACATATCGGCATATATACCGATACCTTAACCATGGTTGTATCCCAGATTAGATTAAAACCTAAACAGTGGAGAGGGTAAATAGCCAAAACTCTCTTACTTGCCTTCTTTATTTTTATTCTTGACACCATAGCCCCTCTACGAAGAATTAGTTATTTTGCAAAAGGGTTACAATAATGTAGTTGTAAACATATTGAGAAAGATATAAAATGAAAACTAAAGAAGGCAAGTGAGAGAGTTTTAGTGATCTATACCCCACAGAATGCTACCAGTCTTTGCAATTTACCCATTTTAGTTTTTACTAGAAGACAGTTGAGCTAGTAACTTGATTCAGAGAGCAACCCCAATTCCAAAGAGTATAGAAGTAGAAAGAAGCAGCAGGAAGATGGAGAAGAAAGCAGGAGAAATAATATTCAAGGGATGTAATTTTTTTTTTTTTTCAAAAGTATTCATGATGGTGTTTTGGAGGAGTCTATGCATATGAACTTTGTTAATTTCCATTCTATTACTAGATCTTCAAAGATTCCAGTATGAAGGTAAAACTTACTTTTAGTTCTATGGGTAGTTGAGCTTAAGTTCGTAGCTAAAATTCATCTTAATGGGATGAATTGTAAGAGACCAATAATCGAAGTAGGACATTGATTATTGATATCATGTATCCAATGAGATACGCGGGTTCTCATACATTTATTACCACAGTTAATAACTTTCTTAGTAAGGACAGTACTCGGTTTGTTTCATCGGTTACAGTTTTCCTCCTTCCAGCTCATCGGTTACAGTTTTCCTCCTTCCAGTTCATCAGTTACTGTTTTCCTCCTTCCAGCTTCTGCTATATATGCCTCCAACAATTCCTCTGGAAGCATGAAGCCTTAGACTCTTCTTCTTTACCAACTTATCTAGTCTTTGGCCTGACCACTGGGAAACCTTGGGAAACTTCAACTAGGTTTTTCTTGTTGAAGAGGTGGTGTGAAAAAAATTGTGTAGATTCTGCAGAGCTGGTTGATCTCACACGAGGACTGTAGATTTACTTGGTCCAACAAGTGCTCAAGTAAGGGAAGAATATAGTATAGGCACAAATTAGTCCTAAACAATCAGAGCTTGATTTCTCAATACCCTATCTGATGCTACCTCTGTTAACCCTGGCACTTATATCCAATCTCCTATGATGGCTACATAGTCTTATCTAGAGTTTTCTCCACACCTGAAAACAAGATGATGGACTCCATTTCTAGGCTTGGAACATTTTTTGACCTTTCACTCCATCATCTTGACAAATATAACTTTTTTGTTATTTTCAGCTCTATTTATCTAACATAATGACTTGTTTCCCTATGGTAACTGTTGTTTCATTTCTTCAAGCAGTTTCTAACGTTATGCCATCTATTTACAGTGATGAAGAAGCCCTCTTTCTTTTCAGCTAAGGACAATGAGAAGACGGGAAAAGAAAACAAAACAAATTGGATGCTTCTCATAGGAACAAAAAGAACGAAACAATTTGGATGCGAATTGCTGGGGGAATGTTTTCATCGGATCAATGATTTACCAGTACCTAAAATCATCTTCTTAGATCTTTGTTCTCAGATGGAGTGGTAATCATTTTACCTGTTTCCCCTCTAGATTTTCTTGCTGAATTTATAATATCTTCAAGAAATTGTGTTATGAGACTATCCAGGCCAGGAATCGCATGATGACACTTATTTAAGCAATGAAAGATATATCGCATGATACACTTATTTAAGCAATGAAAGATATCTAAACAAATATCTGACGTAATTCCGTTCATCTGCTTCCAGCGCCTCACAGATTAGGTTCTCAATCACAATTCTACTTTAATGATTATCGAAAAACACAGAACAATGTGCTTCAGATGCAACCTATTGAAGCTTATCTCAGAAGGTGATTACTACTTTGTGGATCTCATTGTGGAAATGGGGTCCCAATGTAATGGAACCGAGGATAATAAGGTAACATATGATCAAACCCATTCTTGCTGAACTTGAATCTACTGGCCCAGTTGATGGTGAATTTGGAATTTCACTACTTCCAGCAGCTGGGAAGCTCTTGATGATTTCTTCCGCCAAAAGATTAGGTTATCCCGATCAAGCCCTAGCATGAAAGAGGTTGTGCAAAGACATGTTGAGGAAGTTGTGCCCTATTCCTGGCAAGGAAAGGAAACTATATGCAGTGGGTACTCCAAAAAGTCTTACCATGGAGAAATGAGATGATGGATATCAAGTGCTCAATAGATTTTTCTGGGACTAATGCACTGCATTAGGCAGCACGGTAGTACGGCTCAAGATGGGGATCCCTCTGCTGTGGCTTCTGCTACTTCTGCTATTGTTGGTAATGTTGTCCAAGCTTTAGCAAAACTGCCAGGTTTCATGCCAGGCAGTCATTATCTGAACTTCCCATCCACAATAAGCTCATTGAATTATGCTCAATGCCTTGCACAAATTCACATTACCTGCCTCTGCTTACTTAAGGAAGCTAGAGCCAAAGCTGTATATTTGAGATAGCTTTTGCAACAGAATCTTTGTCTGCTGTTTCAGGAGCCTTTGCACTTGGAACTGATAAGCTTCTAACAGTTGCAATAGAGAGGAATTAAACCGGAAAGATTCCTGTCTTGAAGCACATCTTGAAGAGGTGAGGTGTACAGGGAAGGGGAAGTTGCACAGGTGGTGCATGGAGGAGATGAAGAGGAAAGTGAAGGACAAAAATGTCAAACAAAAAAAATGTATGTGGGAGAGGGAGGAGCATTGTTTTGGGTAGTTTTGTAATACCCAACTTTGTCTTAGTAATTTGGTTAAAGGAAAGATTAGGTGGGTACTTTGATAAACTAAAACATTTGTGAATAGTTTTGTCTTTGAGGTGGGAAAACCATTTCGGGAGCTTCCTGTCTTTCAGAAGTTCAGTCTAATTGGGCTTTGGAGGGGGTGCCTGGTGTACGAGATCGAACCAAACCAATTGACAACAATGCTTTGGAGATTGATTTGATTCAATCTTGAAAGCATTGAAAGTATAGCGCTACGGCTGCTTAAGGTTAAGTGAACCACATAAGCAGATGAAACGGATTCATTTGGTCAGGGTGGTGGGTGTTGAGGCCTACCTCGGGATATTACCCTATCGTATCACCCTGCATCTCTGGCTTGTGATATGCCCTTGTTGCTCAAGACAGGAAGGAGTAGCTAGCATATGCAACAGCTGGTCTATCAGGGGCGGATTGGTGAACAGCTATATATACAAATCCATTTACGAATCTATATGCTCCGATTGGAACTGGAAGTTCCAGAACATGCGGCTGGTATTCCACAATAATAAAACTGCCTTTTATTTTTTGTATTCGGATAGGATTTCTGTTGGCTCAATTTTAAGTAATCTTGTATTTTTCCCTATTTTTTATACCATCTTTTCATGTGTGGCTTGTTGATTGATAGGTCCTGGAAAATGGAATAAATTATGGCCAATATATGAGTATTCAAATTGGACCGCTATTGGTGTGTTTCATGAGTATCAGGAGTCAATATTCAAAATGTAAGCCCGATCTGAGGAATATGTTAATGTGATCTGAATTCTCAGACATTTGTTAGTTCTTCATCTCGTAGGATTTTCTTCTTATCTTTTCCATTTTTGATTTATTTATGTTAGCATAAATAGTTTTTATTCCATACTCTTGGTTTAGCTTTGGAAGGGCTTGTCTCCACAAGTATAGGATTTCTTGGCTTCTTTCTAAAAGTTTGTTCTGTTGAGCAGAGGCTGGAAGATATAACAGCAACAACTACTACTACTACGACTACTGGAAGGTACCAACCTCTATGCATTCATTTTGCTTATGGCATATGCATGGATAGATACACCCAGATATGATTAACTTCTGATACAGAAGTTGACATCATGAAGCAGCTTCACTCTATTGAGATTCGGAATTGTTAGTAGAATTCTTTATGGAGGAAGAAGAATTTCTTTCTTTGATCTTCTTATGAGCCTCTTCTCCTTGCGGAGGTTATATAGAGAAAAGATAGGGTATTTGGATATTATTTGTATCAATGATTTGGTCAATAATGATTACAGCCTCTTAAGCAATAGGGTTGACCATTCTCGCTTGGTTGATAATCATGGAAGGCAATGCTGGTACTGAATCCCACAATTGTTGCCCAAATGCACAGCTCCTTCAGCTGCAAGAAGAGCTCTGCAATTCATCTGTACATAAATCTATGCAATATTCAAGTGCATACTGGAATGGTCCTTTCTTCTCTGTCCATTATATTGGAAAACTGTAGTGTACATCATTACTGGACAGTCAAGAGGAAGAAAATTTTGCATCTCCACCACAGGGAGCTTGTGCTGATGAAGATAAACTCTTATTTTTAAACTCATGTTGATCTCATATCTGTTGGAAGTTTTCAGCTTAAATGCTTAAGCTCATGGGTGGAGTTACCTTCCAAGTGTATAGTCTCAACTCCAAGGTCCCAGTAAACTGATGTGGAACTATTCCCAACATTATCTTTTGTTATCATGTAAGGTCCTTGCCATCTGTTCTAACAAACTTTATTAATGCAATCCTATAAAGGGACTTAAGATAAACTCATGCCATTCTTGTGCTGCTACTGACATGGTTTCAAGAGTCTTTGACTACCGTCTCTCTTCCCTTGTTGCATATTTTTATTTTCTCCAATCTTGTCACTTCTTCCACTACATCAAGTCCCAGTGCTCTAGCACCACAATCTCATTTAAATTTTGAAAATACTAGAGCATTTCGTCTCTTAAAATTTATTTGGAGATTCAGTTTGAGGGAATGGTTCCAACACGCCCATGGTAGCTCCACTATTTTTTTGGCCTTGTGCACAATTGAGGTGGTTATTTTGACTATTATATAGAGAGCGTTCGTGGTTCAGATCAATCACTTGTCAAATTTTAGATCCTAGTTCAACCAAATATGCTTCCATCCCATGTATAACCATTACTCCAACCACTACTATGCCTTCTGCTATGGTCCTGAATTTTCAAATCCATAAAATTTTGTTCTGGTCTGTCTCACATAGAAGTAGATGGCATTTAAAATGCCTAGCCGAAAAGACTGCTACGGTCCTACCATGGGCGAATAGGAACCATGCTCATGTACATTTTAATGTATCCGAAATTATAAAATGAAAAAAAAAAAAAAAATCCTTATGCCACCCTATAGATTGTAAAGGATGAAAACAAGATTTACTGTCCTAGAAGAACTCAACCCTATTAACTGGCTTACAAGTAGAGAAGACCCAAGCCCATATCAACCCATATCAATTCCCATAGGAAACCGATGTGGGATCAACGCCCATAAGCTGATATTGAATCGTAACAAAACTACTCAAGCATGGAACAATACTATGGCCAAAAATAGATAAAAGGATCATTCCTGTGTCAATCTTGACATTTTAACATAAACTTCAAAGGACCCAAAGAAACGTTCTCATCCAAAAGCAAAAGAGCAATATCGAAGTGTTGATAAAAATATGGAAGTTGATTTCAAATGCCCTTAAATAGTACTTCCAATCATGATATTCCAATCAAGGTGTAATCCCAAGAGTCATATTGTCAACGAAATGCCGGCTTATACACAATACTTCTTGAACCACACTCCAATGTTAAGTAAGCTTTCAAAGTCAGATTGCGGTCTGGAAGAAAGATGCACTCGTCAGTCTGGCATGGTAAATTAACTAGTTTAAAATTAGCATGAACAAATGCACTATCATTTTACCGTTCAATTGCATGAACATCGTTAGGAAACACAATAACTTTGACCTCAACTCCTTTCTCCTTCAATGCCCTAGCATACTACACAAACATGAAAACAATCATATCATATATTAAATCAAAACAACAAATGTAAGCATTAAGATTGATAGTGTGAAAGTTATTGAAGGGAACAGGATGGAAATGTCTACAATAAGGCAGCAAATGCTGTTAAGAAGCTGTTGGATTGACAATATTAAGGACAAGACTATCGAATCTAAGATTTTTTTTTGGTTGGGGTGGGGGGTGGTGTGGGGGAATCCAATTCAACAGTTAATGGACAGAGCCAGCAGTTTACATGGTTTTAACACAGTACGCTACAGAGCCCTCTCTCTCCTTGTCGAGTCCATTTGACAGAATAATGTCGCTGTCAAATTTTTTATCTTAATCACAGGTGCTATAGAATTTTTTTTTTTCCCCATTTTGAATATGATGCATGCCTTAAAATGGACATAAAATCTTGACTTGACTAAGTAATATTTTGATTTGAACATATTAAGCAGGCATATTTCTTCAGCTATAGGGGGAGGGGGAGGGGGAGGGGGAGGGGGAGGGGGAGAGAGAGAGAGAGATCTTACTTGCAACCCATTGGAAACGGGAACTCGAAGATCCTGGGCACCCAAAAGAAAAATTGTTGGAGTTTTGACCTAAATACCATCAAATTTGTAGAGGTCAATCAGTCATTCTACCTCGAGATCCTTCTCAAGCAATCTGAGTTTTCCCAGAAATAGTATGCTGTTGCTTGTAAGACAAGGAATAAAAAGCCTTAATCCAATTTCTGATACAAAATTTCAGAAGAGTAGAGGAATATCAATGTGTTCTCTTCAAAAAATCAAAATAAAAAAGCAAAGTTAAACGGATAAAAGAAGTATTGCAATTTAAACTATGAAAAATTTCCCCCTGTTCATATCTGTTTTAAACCACTATCATGCTTTCTCCTTCCTTATTGCAAATAATCTTCATAAGATGTTCTTACATGATCTTACTGTATGAACCCAATTGAAATTTAAAACCTATCTTTCAAATATAATACAACATCATCCAAAACCTTACCCCAACTTAATGGGTCAGTTTATCTTTCAAATATAATATTGACTCGAATAAATCTTGGGATCTCATAAAGCATACCTTCGAGATGTGTGAAATAGGAGATTTGTTGTAGAAAAGATTCAGGTGTTCAACTGAAGGTGCCTCTGTATAATGGGTTTTTCCTTCACTACCATAGGTCCCTACATAACACCAGTCAGGAATATCAGTTGTACCCATCATCAATGCAAGGTTACAAACAGGATTCCTCACAGCTGCTGCAACAAACCGATCTGGTTCCTGCAGCAAATAGAAAATCAAGATGGATTCAGAGTAAGTCCTCAAATATTGAGAAGTAGGATGGTCTATCTATATATATAGGGCAAATGTTTTCTGTCTGCGAGAGGCCCCTGCGCCTAGACACGGGCACATGCCCCCAGAGGGGCACGGTGGTCATTGCATGCCCCTGTGTCTGTGGCACAGGGTCCTCTAGTGGACAGCAAAATTTCTCTCATATATATATATATATATATATATAGAGAGAGAGAGAGAGAGAGAGAGAGAGAGAGAGAGAGAACATTCACAATTGAGTATAATTACATAGGCAAAGATGACAGTAAAAATATATCAAACAAAGAGGGAGCATTGAACTCTTATTGAACCGGCTAACTCTGAACCCACAAATCAAATAACCAAGGTCGAAATAGCATGTCATAGAGTAGAGAACGTCTGGATATAAAAATGTAAACAAAGATCCAAAATTCTATTCATTTAGAGTACAATCGAATTCCATTCTTACAGAGTAACAAAGGATTTAATCATAGAGAACATGCATAGGAATGGTAACAGGTCAGTTCAGTGAGAGTTTCTGGAAAATGCAACCCGACTAATCAAACTTTAATCCAAAACTGACACAACTTGGCAAAGCCTGGAGGAGCAAGAGAGACCATCAACAGGCCAAGGCAGTATGACGTGGACAAATTAACCATGCCACAGCTTAAGGTCCTCAATGGAAGTCACTGGCATGACAGGAGCCAAATTAACCATGCCACAGCTTCACCACATGAAACTGAACCAGAACTGAGACCTGATCTGGCATTTGCCAAATGGATCACCTATCAAATTGATCAATCCATCCCCAGTCCCCACACATGCAGAGCAGGAGCAGCAACACCCACCAATGTTAGAGAGGATTTTGCATAATAAAAAGCATGACAACAGTGGAACTCAAGCAACACTACTATACCTGGCCAATTAAGTGGGTTGTCAAAAAACCACCATGTGAACCTCCAAGCACAGCTATTTTAGATCGATCAGCTAGTCCCATGTCAACTACATGATCTATAGCTGTTAGAACATCATCAACATCCTGCATATGTCCACATAAAAGATCATGGTTCATATGGAATACAAGAACAATAGTGTTGAACTACTATAACTGCAAATTCATGAAAATTATAAAACAAATTTGAAGACCTAAGCAGATAGAACACCTGGGACCCAACTTTCCCGGGAAGAGATTGTAATGCCTCCTCTCCGAACCCCAGTGAACCTCTGAAACATGTCACTTAGATTAGAAATTGCCAAATAAAAAGAAGGGACAAAGTCTTATGTCCATGAGAGGCCCCTGCACCATACACACAGAGGCATGCAATGATCGCCGTGCCTCTGCCAGGGGTCGCACACCCCTGTGTGTGGGCACAGGGGCCTCTCACGGACAGAAAACACTTGCCCTGAAAAGAAATGTCAATCATTCAGAAATTAGAAGATGAGTAATCATAAGAAGTCTCCTAAACTGGAAATCCCAAAACTTGCTATATCTAGTATGATATCATTGGGAGTGGAGTGCATATCTCTCTCCAAAAAAAAATCCCCTACCACATCTTACATTGTCTAGAATAAATTATTGGCAGTGGAATGCATCATCTCCCCTGACCACCCCTCCCTCCCAAAAAAAAAGTCTTTACTCAACATCTATTGGATGAAGACCTTTTGTTAATCAACCTTATGTTCTATAAATAGGACCTGTAAACTTATTGCAAGAGTGCGTTGATACTTTGAAAGCTTCCAGCTCCCTGACATATTAATGGAGGTTCAAATAAAAGATTATTTAGGTGGTACTTTCAATTAACCTTGCAATTACTTGACACAGAAAATGAATTGAGGGCTCACCAATAACCAAGCCCATCACTTAGATGGTCTTTGAAAGTTGAGCCATCAATATCGAAAATATCTGTGTGGTTTTTAATATTGATTCTTTTCGTTGTTACACGAACATTAACTGCATGGAACTCACAAAATGAAGGACAATTTATGCTCATTAATCCTTCAGCAAGTATGAGAATTAGTCACCGTCAACTGTATCTCGCTGAAACTTTTCTAGTTCATTCATTTGAAACATCTTCATTCCACACTCTAAAGAGTTCTTAAATCTTAACTGAACTGTAAGACAATAAAAAGAAGAAATAAAGGGTTAACTGTTAATTTCTTTTCTTTTTTTTTTTTGGGGGGTGGGGGGGGGGGGGGTGGAGGAATAACCAGACACATCAATTTCTATAAAACAGACAAAGCGAGAAGCCATGCTCTTTGACACTTTGAACACATTTCAGTAAGCAATAGTAAAATCAAAGGAATCAAAAGAATTGATGGATGAAGGAATGGAATAATTTAAATATTTAATAAGGCTAGTATAGAGTAAGAATAGCTAGATACAATGTGTATTCAATCTAGTGAATTTAGTTCCTACTTCACAGAAGGCAGGAAAGAAGGGGGGAAAAAAAATTGACACTTTTGTCTCACCTATAATTTACTATCAGCGAGCTGTAACCAATTGAAGATAGAAATGCAAGAGATTTTGAAAATATTGACAAAGAGACAGCATGTGGTCCACCATGAAGCATTACAATTAGTGGATTACATACGCCATCCTTCTGACAGCTTGAAGATACAAATATAGCTTCAAAAGGTTTACTGGAACCTGAAACAAATCAACATATTCAGGCTATCATTGGTTGAAACATGTCATAGTCACTATAAAACCTGACTTCCTCACCCCAAAAAAATAAAAAAATAAAAAAGAAACACACAACTTCTCAAGGTGCAAGACATGAAACAACCAAATAGAAAGAGAAGATTTTTGTCATGACCTGCATTTGGGACAGCATGTGGCACACTGGCATTTGATGATTAGGCAACTAGGAAAGGGTCCAGTGCTAAACTCTGTGTTATGAATAAGAAATATCTTCCTATGATACCAGATATAGTAAAGCATTGACTGAAAATGATGCATATCATATACCATGGAAGAAGAATTTCCGGATATGGGGCTGGATCGGGTTTTTAGTTCAAGTTGAACCCATGGTTCAATAAGTTAGGCCCAAATTTAAGTTCCTAATTGATTATATGGGTCATGGACTTAGTAATTTTTGGGTTTTATATTGTAACGTGCCTCTTCTATTGTTGATGTATACATTTACATTGCCCTTCCCTAACAGTTCGAAGTTTTAGGTGAAAAGGTACCAAACATGGAATCAAAGCAGGGAGGTCGAGTGTTTGACTCCTGGGAAGTGCAACAGGGTTTTCTAGACACTTATTCCCCCTCAGTGTCATGTGTGGGATGCGTTGTGTCAAGTGCAAAGGTCCAAGTTTGGGGGTGTTGATGTATACAATTACGCTGCTCTTCCCTAACAGTTCGAGCTTTTAGGTGAAACGGTAGCGAACATCTATAAGCCCAAATATTAGGGATTTAAAGCCTATATGGGATTAAGTAGTTAGTTTCTATTTTCTTAGTTTCTAAATCCATGTAATGAGTTATTTAGTGGTTACGATAGATATTAAGTAGAAGTTTACAATTTATTACTTTCTATTTGCATGTAATAGCAATGGATCCTCTAGAAGGATTCCGTCCTAGTTTCTATTTTCCTTCTAATAGTTAAGGATTCCTTTTTAGTGCTTGCTTGGGAGCCAAGTAGCAAAGAATGTTTCTATTCTTGCAATGTAATCAGTTCATTGGCTATTATAAATAGAAAGCAAAGCACACACAAGCCCACAATTTTGATGTTTGAGAAAACTTTGCTCTGTGTGAATGTGTGCACTGTGGTGAATCAGTCACAGCCCTTGTGGTGAAGCAAGTGGCAACCAAGGTGGTGAAGCCTTGGAGGGAGGGTGGAGAAGCCCAACCGCATGTAGGTGGTTAAACCTATTGGTCAAACCTCCTCCTTTCTTTTCTCTATTGTGTTTTCTTCGTCAGTCACTTTTCCAGCAATATTCCAGCAGCTAGAGTTCTCACCATGGCCATCTTCTAGGTGATCTCTAATCTTCTTCTTTGCGTTTACTTATTTCAAACAGTTAAGTTCTCTTATATTCTGTTAGTTTTCCAGCACTGTTCTATGACCTACTGTTGGAAAGCAACATAGTCTAACCTTCAGCTCTCTCTCCTGCACCACTGCATCTTTCTCCTCTCCAGCTCGCCTTCCCCCTCTCATTTGGTCTCACAGTGAGGAGCTCTCTCTCCAATTGCGAAGTCATATTATTAGCCATCCTAATATATTGCCACATCATTGTACAGAGGACACAAAAGTCCGGTTATAGATTCTGTTTGTAACCAAAAACCTTTTAAGTAATTTGGATGATTTAATAAATCTATATATTTGAGGGGTCATAAGTAGGGTGGATTATAGCTCTCTTTTCCGACCTTTCTATGAATCTCTCTCTTCAACTCTTTTCTAAACCTATTCTATGACGATACCTTTTACTAATGGGACAATGGAACCTCAATGTATGGACATAAAGACAATCACGAAAAGCTCTGGAAAAAAAAAAAGAACAAATGATATCTAAGATAACTCGAACGAAGACCCATTACGCATAAAAAAGCAGCAAGATATGGCTCAAAATTGTTACAGAAAAACTATTTAGGCAACCAGAGGATTAACATATTCTAATTAGCATGCAAACGTAGCAAATGGATGGAGGTCACCTCCAAAAATTTTGCCTCTCTGAAGCATACTGCTCATTTTGACTTCTTGTACAAAACCTCCCAACCAAAAGCCTTGACTTAAGAGGTCTAGGATTTCCAGACTAAATAAAGATAAAGATATGGTACATTGAAATCATCATAAAGATACTTAGAATGGGTCTCAGGTATAAAAAATACAATCAGATCAAAATCAAATCTTCCTATCAGTCTTTGCAGAGAGGTACATCGCTCAATGTATCCAGTGAGATAAGAGACATCAACAACTTCATGATGTCTAGAACCCATCTAGAACCCAAAATCCATGAATAACGAAAGAAAGGAGTAAGACAAAAAAATAAGGCTGCTATCGCTAAAGAAAAATTTAGAGAAATCAGAACCAATAGAAAATCACAAACTAACAAAGGTTCACCCTGAATACAAAGTAGCTCTTGAGTCCGATGTCAAATCTAATGGTTGGATAGGAACAACAGGATGACTAACAAATTCCAAACGACAGAAATAAAGCAGCCTCAACTGCAAGAAATGAGTCCCAGCCATTTAGTTGAAACCCATACCCGTTCAAAATCAATTAATTTCTATAAGCTTTAAGTTCCCAAGAAAAACTTTATAACAATCTGTCTAAAATTGGTAGTTTCATCTCCTTCACTCTGCCAAAACCCAAATGAATTCCCTATTTTGTTTACAGAGAGCTTTGCAGTAAATAAAATTGCCTGTTTGGAATTCCTCATTGTTCATTGAGTCATCCACAGTTGAACACCGCAGTCAATAAGATATAAAGTAAGGAAAGATCAAGTTTACTATGAATCTCGATGTAAACAACAATAAATTACCTCCACTAAGGTTGTTGGATGCATCCCTAACAGGAATCTGCATTATACTGAACTGAAGGGATGATAGCAAAGATAAAATCTGTGGCAAATAGCAGTGATGGATATGGCTTATGTTATATTAAATATAAGCATGACAATATTAACTTCAAAATGAACGAAAATCCCATAAGAAATAAAAACTCAAATTCTCAACCTTCTCAGAGTATCTAAATAGGGGGCTTGAGACATTCATCCAAACCCATGTACCACTTGCATGTGCTTTCTTCTTTGTAAGACTTCCATACTTGATTTGAGGAGGGTCTATGGGACTGCTAGACACTTCAAATAAGAAGCAAAAACATGAAGTCTTTTTTGTGTGTTACATGCTTCAGAAAAAAGGTTTAAAAAACAATGTTAGAGGTCAACGATTAATTACCGGCAAGAATATTGTCCCCGTCCAGCGCAAGAACGGTCCACGAATGACTCGAGTCACTGGGGCTAATGCGCAATACTTCACCACTGTATATAAGAAATGTGCATCTCCAATTTAATCACATGGAAAAGATTAAAATTCTCATAAAGTAGATGAAATAGAAGTAACCTGTTACCTCAGCACATTTATCGAAAGTATCACTTTAATGCTTCGCCAGGCAGAAGACAAAATCATTGTAGATCCATCAGAAAGCCAAGGTTTAGCAAGGAAACTTGAACTATAAAGCCCAGGGAAGCAACCATCCTCAGCAGACATCACTACAGGGACCTGCAAATATACGACAGGATGAGGACATCAACAAATGCAAACTAATTACAGCTAATTCTGTGTTGGGGTCATAGTTGTCAGGGCATCTAGGTGACCCAAGGCGTTGGACAGGGCACAGAAGCAAGGTGACGATGGTGCCAGCCTAGGTAACCAAGGTGAAACTAGTTGTCAAGGCGCCTGGACGCCAACGTGGTCGCCTAGGCGATGCCTTGACAACTATGGTGGTAGTTGGAAATCCAGAGAGTCATCTTTGAACACCCAACAGAAGAAAATGTATAGATTATTTTACGTATAAATTTAATGATTAAAAGCATAATTTTCAAAATTGGACCAGACCAGCAGTTGCAACAGTCAGAACTGGAACCACACTCTTTTCGGTCCAGTCTGTCCAATGTACATGCCTACATGCGACCGCCGTTGCCAGAAACCTGAATCAAACCAGACGGTTCTCTGAAAACTGGGTAGTTTTGGAAAACCAGCTGGGTTGTTTCTCTGGTTTTCTTAAATAAAATTTTATATCAAGGATTCTCTTATGTGGAATCGAACTTATACATCTTGCTTAAATAATGAAACAATGAGCATGCACCTCTGATGTTTGGTGCTTTTCTTTTTATCTGCAAAAGTATATATTAAAGAAAAAGGAATGTGGAATATACAAGATTAACACTAGGCATTCCCAGATGACAAAATATAATCTCAAATTTCGCCTTTGGCATTGCCATCAGCAGAACCCACAGGCAAAGTCAATATATAAATGATAATCAAGGATCAAAACGATAATGTGGCCTATCATTAAAGTCCCAACTAATTTCATGAGAAATAATAGAAGGATGAGCCGGCCAAAATTTTGATGACAAAAGAAAGGCTCCCTTCTTTGCAAGAATATCAGCCACAGAATTCCCTTCTGTAACAATAAGAAATATCATTGGTTTTCTTGTTATATTTACTTCTCACTATTTTAATGTTCCCCCCACCCCCAAGCCTTAGTTGACCAGTCAAAACTGGACAGAGAGGGTACCACACCCTTTCCAGCTCAAGCCTGGTCCAATTTTAAAAACTATGATTAAAAGTGTGAAGATATCAACCTGAAGCATTATTTCTATCCTCAATATTTTGGAAAATTGGCCCCAAATATGGAAATAAAATCCAAACATCATGTTGTTGTTTTACACTAGTTATATGAATTTGTTTATACAAGGACTTTCTTTGAGGATCTGCTTGATGATTTCATAACAATCACATCAATACTTTAGCAAAAAAAAAGAGCTTACCACATCAACAATGACTGCAGATGAGCATGGCTTTCCATCTGTGGGCCAGTCAATTCTGTGAAGCGATTCTGTCGCGCAGTGTGCTCCACTATCCACAGAACTTTTTGCAGAAAAAAATACTAGAGACTTTCCATCTGGACTGTCAGGATAAAATTATCTTCTTTCAGTCAAAAGCTTCTAAGAATTCTTTTTCTCTTGCTTTCTTATTTTCTTTCGGTTGTTCAAATTTCGAACCAATGAGGTTTTTACCAGTTGTTCTAGTTAAGAAGCATACATGATGGACTGGATTCGAAGCCTGAGGTATGACAATCCACAGGCATTGCCAGTGCAACATGCTGGCATCTTCACTCTGTAGACTTTAGATGACCAATAAAATGGGATGTGTGTATATTTCAGTTTGATAACAAGAAGCAAAAGAAATTTTTGAAATAGAATCGAGCATATTCAAAGTCTCATCATATATGCTATTGTCCACACAACAATTTCACCTGTGTGGCTGAATGGTTTCTTAGTATGAATCAAAATCAACTTCTCAGAATGGGCTCATGGAAAAGACTCTACGGTCCAATAAATGCATTTTGCTTTGGAAATTTCATTGTATGGCCAAGGAGCCTATGATTGAGGATTACAAACTCATTGTATTAGAGAAAAGGAAGAGAAATACAGAATGGAAAAGAAGAACAAACTACCCAATGTTGGAACCTAGATACCTGAACCGTGGGAGGAAGGCACTACTTATACCTCCAGTTAGATTAACCATCTCAGAGCTCTTGCTTTCATTACCTCTGAAATATGATAAGGAATACAAACTTAACAGACAGAAAAGCTTGAATACTCAGCATCTAATCTTAACATAAAGCAAAGAATGTGTGCAAAGTAACATAACATAAAACATGGTAGGCAAGTAACACACTTGAATGTAACTTCATCAGCTTCTGCTTCATGAAATGGAGACCTAACTGCATACAAGGCGCATGGCCTATTGTAACAGTATTTCATACCAAGCTTTCTTGCAACTTTCTGCGGACCACTTTCTGATGACCATCCAACAAAAACCAAATATTGTTGCAAACCACTGGTTGATGGCACCCACACTACTTGTCCAACACTCAAGGACTTCTCAATTCCTTGAACAGCACGAACATCACCACTGAAAATGCAGAAAGCTCAAATTAGGTATTAAAATTCAATGCAGCATTCTCCTCATCCTATTGGAAGCAGTGAGGAACATAGTGAAAGTGGACCTGTTAACATCTATGATAAAGAGTGCTGGCTGCCTTTTCCCTGCATAGGTTTCTCCCCAGTCCTCATCCCAGTCTCCTTGACCTTTCCAGCTACCAGAATCCTTATCTGTAGAACCTCCTTTCTTGTAGCCAAAACCATCAAACATAGGCTTTGAGGAAGATCGCTCCTCAGCAACATAAGCAATTTGGGTTTCATCAGAGTTCCAAGAGATACCCTCAAACCTAAAACATACCAAGAACTTTTAAACAGCTAGATCATCTGAAAATATTACTATTCCGAAAACATTTTTTCCCATAGCCACATTATCAAGTTTGATGAATTTCATATTAAGTTACCATCCATCTGTATATATTGATCCATGAACAGATTGTGGGACATGTATTTCCTTCTGCAACTGAGATGAGTCCCATATCTCGAATTGGGTGGGAGATCCATTTTCCTGATTCCGAACTACAAGAAGCTTCAAACCTGATGGTGATGGAACGGTTATAGACACACCTGTCATCTCAACAGGAAATGGGGTCCACTGGAAGCTGACAGAATTGTTACTTTCCTGTGAAATATTAGCAGATACCATGTGTTTCCTCCTTTTGTTTGCCAAGAGATTTGCTTGGCTAACAAGAAACATTGCCTGGGAGCCCTTTCCTGCAGTGCAGGAAAAATTATACATGTAATATTAGGAAAAACAAGAAAAGAAGAACAAAAGCAAGACTGCTTGGCATCAACTTTCAAAATGGGAAACAGCCATACCACAATCAGACTTAAAAGTCCATGCCTTGTCAATGCTACATATATTGGCGTACTCTTGAAGTAATTTAGCCTGGGAAGCATATTCTTCCTCGGATTTTGCATCTAAGGCCAATGGCATTTCATTTTGGGACACAGCTCTTGAAACATCCATTGTGAACAAGGTCGACAACTCCTTACTGCAAATTGAATGGAAAAGATCAATCAAAAGAACATGACCAGCTGCAAACTTGATGGCTAAAGGAATAAATAACCTCTGATAAGTTTCAGAACAAGATGGGTTCAGTCGAGAAAATTAGCCAGCTGTATGAGCCAAATTATGACATGAGTGACTTAGGTGATTCAGTATTTTGATAATGAGTTTTCCTCAAACTGATTAAAAGAAAGATACAAAATCTCAATCCAAGCATCTTATGCATGTCACATGTTGTGTGTACATAAAAGCTCTTTAGTTAAAAACCTGCAAAAGATCAATACAAAGGAACCAGGGGACAAAAATTAAAAAATAAACAAGCAGAATCGAAGATGGGAAAAAAAGAAACAAATGGATGGATCACAATGAAAACCCTCCACACATAATAACAGGAGAAAACCAGCACCGCATATTAAACTATAAATTAATATATTTTCAAAACCATGTCAAAGTGGAGAAGGTTCTTAACAACTATGAATCTGTGTTTACAGTGAACAAAAACCAGTGCAAATGAAGCTTCAAGTTTAAGCTATTCTCTAAAGCATTCCAATGTGCGCCCACCTCATGGGCACATGGAAGCAAAATAAATTATTGACAAGGCTACTGAGGGAGTTGGACATGTCCTCATTTTCTCCCCATCACTATCCTTGGCAGTTGGCATCCCTGTACAACTACAACATGATTACAGGTTTTTTTTATTTAAGTAAATTCCCTTGTTCTTATCACTTTTCCCTCTTAACCCTGCACCTAAATTGTCTACTTTAAATAAATTGGAAATACAGAACAGAGATCAAATATAAACGACTTACAGAGATAAACAAAAACCCAAAAGTTTATTTAATCTAGTGCTGTCACTCGATAGAAATCTATGAACCCATTGTCCCTCAATAGAATTCTATGAGCTAAGATATGGAGAACCCATTAAAGTCTGATCATTCTAAACTAAAAGCAACTACTACAAGTCCAATGTCAGTCGAAGATTAGGAGGACAGAAACATCAAGTAGCTTATTCCAGTACAAGCATAATCGAAGCACTCGTAAATTCAGGCAGCTAACGTAACGACTATGAGAGAGAGAGAGAGAGAGAGAGAGAGGGTCTTACGAGGAGAAGTGTAAAGGTACGAGAGGCGTCTTTGCAGACCTCCGCCGGAGATGGGATATGGAAGAAGGAAATGGGAAGCAGGAGCCAATCCGATTCTGATGGCATCTCAAATTAATCATTTTTGTGGCGTTACACATAGGCAAAAGCCAATGGATGGATTTTCCTTTTTTATTTATTTATTTTTATTATGTATTGGGAAAAGGACAAGTATACTAACATAATACCTAAGAATAAAGTATGCTAGCAGGATTTATAACCGTTAGATGAAACATCAAAAATCTCATCCATTCATGTGGCGAGGTCTTACAAAACCTGTCCAATACCGCCGCTCCACGGTGTTACTGCCCCTTCTCCGGCCAGTGTGCCTGAGGCATCACCGCCATTAGCAAGTTACACTGACGGAGGCTCCAAAAGTTTGGGTCACAGGGAGAGTCCAGCTATGAAACGTTCCTACAACACCGCAGTTGGTTTATTGTCGGAAACGGCAGAGTCCAGATCGTGATTCCGACCATGACCACTTCTCCGGATCATCAATTCCACGGCTACAAGGGATTGTGGCGATACAAAATCCGACGATTGCAGAGACGAATCAGATGCTTTGGTTCTTAGGGTGATCGCTATTGCAGCAAGTCTCACAGCCAATGTTGGAATTGTTCCAGCACCGAAACGATTTCGAAGAAATTTATTTTTTTCGAATTTTATTCAAATTGCCAAGTTTGTTGAATTGAAAGATTCGGGAATAAAAGCCCATGTTGTTCAGATCTTGAACTTAGTCCCCCAGATGATTTCTGCAACAAAACATGAATTTCAACAACTTAGACCATTCACGAAAATGTACAAGAGATTGTTCTCGGATCTGTAAATGCAACATATATTTGATTAATTCTTAAGCAATTGCAGGAAAAAACTTGGGGGAAGAAAAACAGAAACCCTAACTGAACAATCAAGCTGGGCTCGAGGGTGAGAAATCAAAATCACAATAATAAAGGATATGCTCTGCTTCTTGTGTACTCTTTACTGTTCACACAAAGTTGAAACAGAAAAAACCCAATATGTTCATCTTCTGCATTGACACATTGATAATTTCAACTCTAGCTTTTCTTTTGATGCTCAAGGTAACCCTGTGTACTATTTCTCTGATCCAGTCACTGGTCATAAGTATTTTGACCTTTGTGATTATGACGATTGTCTCCATGACTCTGATGATGAAGCTTATTCCTCTCGTCCCAAAAGAAAGTCTTCCCAGACTATTCTCCGGGAAAGATATGAGTCGGGAGACCCTACAGTTGGACCATTGAGTACTGAGGCCCGTTATCCCTTTATGGTAAAATACGGTGCTCCTCCTTTGGAACCTCTTTATGTTCCTCCTCCTACTCCGGTTTGTAAACCTCCCCCACCTGTTCATACACCTTCTCCAATAGTCCCTCCTTGTTGCATGTATACTCCAGGATCTTCCTCTTCTGCTCCCCTACAGAATTTTCCTAGTCCTGCTGACTATGGTCCAGATTCTCATGGTGTACGTCATGTATGGAAGGTAAAATCTCCTGTCTTACCCTCTAGACAACCAAAAGAGATTTCTCAGGCTGAAGCAGCTTTAAATTGGCAAAATGAAAATGCCATCGTCCAAAACCAGTACCTTGAACGTATCCTTGCTTCTACCCAGCATACGCACAGTACTGTTGGCCGACATACTCAATTACTTCAATCCCTTAAAGCTGAGATGGATCAAGTTCATACTGAGCTTGCTGGTATTGCTTCCTCGACTGCTGATACGACCCAGGTCTTTGCTCTTATTGGACAAAAAGAGAAACATCTCAAGTTTCTTGAAGCTCAATTACACAGTCTACAACAAGCTCCACCTCAAATAGCAACATCCAGTCGACAGCAACCTTTACCTTTGGCAGTTCCTTCTATGTCCTCTCAGGATCCTTTTGCCATATATGCTACCTCGGCTTCTCCGGTAGTTGCTTCTCCTAGAGCCTTCCCACTTGAAGAACTCAAGGCCCTATAGCGTCAACAACGCAATCTGAAGTCCAGGCCACAGCTTAAACCAGTCCCCTTAGATAAACCTTCTCTTCCATCCTTTCACCCATACCCTATGGCTGTCTCATATCCTGCACCCTCACCACCTATTTCTACATATCCATCACCTTCACCTTCACCTCCTCAAACTAAGACCAAATATCCTCCCATAGGTGCCATAACTCCTTCTGGTAATGAGGTGTTAACTGATCTTCTTACCACCTTAGCACTTCACGACCCTACCCCTCGTCCCTCTTTCATGAATACAGGCCCAGATCCACCTCCTGTCCCTTATCCTGCACCTCCAAATGTTGAAGAGATGGATGGTGATCAGGATGATCCCATGGTCCATGACCCTGAACCTCACCCTCCTCCTACCCCAACTTATGCTCCATTTTCAAACCAAGATCCTAAACAGTTCTTTACCTTGGATGATGTCCCTGTCTCAAAATGGGCATCTAAATTTGTTGATTTTCATGTCTGGATTAATGCTGAACTTCTTCAAGAAGGTGCTACTTCTGTCAGTGTTCTGACTAAGTTTGTTGCTCGCCTTTAAGGTAAACTCAGAGAATGGTATTTAGCTCTTGGTGGGTACAGACAACTCCAACTTGTTCAACTTCCTGAAGGCCAGTTCATCACAGTTCTATATCAAGAATTTCTTGGTCCTGTCTCGAATGATATTACAAAAGCTCATGAAGAGTTTTTACAACTGAAGTGTTGCTCTCTAGCTCGTCCAGATCTTGATAAACACTTCTCCCGCATGACAGACAGATTCCATAAGATTGGTGGCCTTGATGATGAGAACCTTAAGCAGATCTTTTTGAACTCACTTCCAGAACCTCTTGGTGCTGATATTCTCCAGTTTCTTTGCAACCAGAACATCACCTTGGCATCCTGCAGTATCGAATCTCTGTATAGCTTTGCTCTTACAGCTTTTGACAAACTCTGTAATGTCAAGAAAATCTGGAAGGATTTACAATCAAAAGCTGACAAGGTCTCTTCTGCTTGTGATACTTCTTGGATGAAGATCAAGTGTAAATGTTCTGATCCCTCTTGTGATTGTCCTACAAAGAAGACTTTCCATCATAAGAAGTTCTTTCACTCCTCCCAGAAGCACAAGAAAAGGTTTCCTTTCCAGCCTTCCCGCTTTAAACGGTTTAACCCTCACTGGAAATTCCTCCAAAAAAAACAGTTTCGTGGAAAGAATAAGAATTCTTCTTACTTCATCTGTGGAAAAGATGGACATTTTGCCAAGAATTGTCCTAATAGTCGCAAGAAGGAAAAAGCGCTCCATATGCTTGCTTCCCTCCATCATGATGATCTACAAGATGCTGACCTTGAGTCTCTGTATTCTCTAGATACAGAACCCACTGACCTCTCCTTATTTGCTATTGACTATCCTGCTGATGTTACTCCAACTTACCTCACAGACTCAGACCCAGAGTCTTCTTTTTCCAAGTCCGAGGAGTCTGATCCCCTCTATCAGGTTATCCCTTTCCTCTCCCCAAGTCACACACCTCTTTCCTGTTAGTCTACTCTTCCCTGTCAGTCTATGACCTTACCTCATGCTGCAGTAACCCTACTCCCTGAACCTTATGCTAAACCAGTTCGTCTAATAGCCTTCCTTGATACAGGAGCTGCAACAACTATCTTGTCCCCAAAGGTCCTCCCAAACTATTTCTGGAAACCTCAAGAACCTCCACTCCCCTTTTTAGCAGCTAATGGTGAAACTTTCTATATCACCCTTGTTACCAAACAACCCATTAAAATTCAACTTCTTCCAACCCTTTCCTTCACCCATGTTATGTTAGGCTCCCACTGTCCTGGAAAAGACCTCATCATCGGTTTTAATGTCCTATGTCATCTACCCCTTCAATGTACACCCCATGGCCTTATGTATAAACAACAACTTCTCCCCTGGTCCCCTCTTTCTAACATATTTCTTGCAGATACAGATATAGGTTCTACTCTGTTTGATGCATTTAAAGGAAAACTTCTGCAAACTTCCTGTGCAGATTCTCACACTAAGTTCCTGACCAAATGTAATCATCCCCTCTGGCAGAATTCCAAGTTCTTCATCTCCTTACCTTTTAAGAAGAATGAAGATGTCAATCCCACAAAAGCTAGTCATCCTGGTGTGACTCCAGAACATTTGACCCTTGCAGTCCAAGAACTTCACCAACTTCAAGCTCAAGGATTGTTAGAATCAATTGTGTCTCCATGGGCATGTCAGGCGTTCTATGTGAACAAGAGAACAGAACAAATCCGTGGTAAAATGAGAATAGTGATAAATTATCGGTCTCTGAATTTTTTTTTGGCCGATGATAAGTTCCCCTTACCAACTCGCCCGGCATTATTACTTCAGTTAGCCTCTGCAACTATCTTCTTCAAGTTTGATCTTAAAGCAGGATTTTGGCAACTTGGGATTATCCCTGAAGAGAGGCCGAAGACAGTTTTTTGTGTCCCTGGTTATCATTTACAATGGACAGTTATGCCATTTGGACTAAAGACGACTCCATCAATATTTCAGCGTGCCATGATGCAGATATTTGCTCCCATTCAAGATCGTGCCCTGATCTATATTGATGACATCCTTCTGTTTTCTTCTACACAGGCTGAACATCTATGTCTCCTCCAGCACTTCCATCAACTTGTTCAATACTATGGCATCATGCTCTCCCCAAAGAAAATGCAAATTGGTGTTTCTACCATTGATTTTCTTGGTGTCACTATTACCAAAGGAAAATATGAACTTCAACCTCATATTGCTACATCTCTCCAGCAATTTCCTGAAGGACCCCTGACCAAAAAACAGGTCCAGCAATTCCTTGGTATAGTTAATTACATGACAGTTTCTTCCTCAACAAATCATACATACTTCTGTGCTTCATCAGCTCTTGAGAAAGAAAGCTCCTCCTTGGTCTTCTGAACACTCCGCAGCTATCTAAGCTTTGAAACAGCTATCTACAAGACTTCCCTGTTTACAGATTCCTTCTGATGGACGTCGTGTCCTTCAAGCTGATGCTAGTGACACTCACTGGGGTGCAGTTCTCCTTGAAGAAGCCCCTGATTCTAAAAGAACCATCTGTGGTTACAAGAGTGGCTCGTTTAAACCATCTGAAGCTCATTATCATTCCACATTCAAAGAAATTCTTGCAGTCAGACGAGGTATTGAAAAATTGCAGTTTCATCTCATTGGACACAGGTTCCTCATTGAACTAGACATGTCAAGTTTCCCTCGAATGCTTGAATTCCGGCAACGCACACTTCCTAATGATCAACTCCTCCGATGGGCTCAATAGTTCTCAAAGTGGTCCTTTGACATCAAACACATAAAAGGAAAAGAAAATGTTTTGGCAGACTTTCTCTCTCGCGCCACTTCTACCTTTTCTGTAATCCCAATCCTTTACCCATTAACACCAGGTGCCTCTACTTCATCTTCTTCTCAGCCTCAGCCTCAGCCTCAACCCAGCCACAACCTTTGCTGTGCTATACCTCCTCACCTTCCCCCTGAAATCCTTCATACCTTAACCTACAAAGCAGTCCTTACTTACAGTAAGCATATAGCTATTCAACTATTAGAAATTGCCCTTCGACAAGAAGGACTATTTCTTGCTGGTTCTACTTTTCACTCAGAGTTTCCCTACCTCACCATTTTTACCTTTAACTCCTTTTATGACCTACAAGAATTACCACCTATTTTCAAGTGTATTTTTTGGCACTTATGTACAGCCCACACCATAGCATTATGCTTTCCCCTACAAGGCATTCAATCCACGTGTATGCGTTGGTGGTCACCTCTCAATCCACATCGACCAAACCTGACTATCTTCCAGTTCCTCCAGCTATTTGCTCCCATAGAAACCTGGTTTCATCTTTTCACCTCTTTACTCCCACAGTCTGATCCTCCTGATCCACCTATGCAGTATATCACCATTCTATTCCATCGACCTCCAGCCATCCTCCAAACAACTGATCCTCTAGATAACCTACACCCCTGCCATTACATACACTACACAACAAATTACCATGTGTTTGGAACAAAGCCTTATGCACTCTTCACCACCAGAAACCAACATGGTTCCGAATGGAGGCAGTTTCTTCATTCTATGTGCAGAGTGAACGACATCCAGCCTTATCAAGTACCAATTCCTCTTCTACATACCACCAATACAGCTTGGGAACTACATCAGAATGACCAACTTCCTTGTTCCCGCCTTTCTCCCCTACTAGATGCCTATGATGAGTGGCTTGTTGATAAAGCTGCGTTCTACCCAAATAACAGTTCATTGGATCCGGATACTGATTAGTATGAGTGTCTTTGTATATGTTCTGTATGAGTGTCTGTGTATATGTTTTGTATGGTATGGTATGCGTAAGTGGTCTGTACAGTATGTAACGTGTGGTATAATTGTATGTATGCCGACACTGCCGACATACGGTCCCACATACCATGTGAAGTCCATGACGTCCATGTAATGTTTGGGTCCCACATGTCTCTTGTATCCTCGGCTATTTAAAGCCTTTCTTGAATGAAGTTTGGGGCAGAGCCCGGTTTTGACTTACACCCTGACCGCCAACCGATTGGGTTTGGCCGTCTGGCGATGTCACTGATCGCCTTGGTCATGGCGGCCTGGAGCTCTGGGTCTTCCAAATGGGACATATGCTCCATCAACGGCGGCGGTGGTTGCTCGATATCAACATGCATGGAGCCGGAACCGATGTCGGTGCTGGTACCTGATAAGGGAACTAAGCAGCCAGGGTGATCCGAGACATGACATAGGAGAGGATTGGAAAGCTCGTTGGCAATGGAGCCATGACCGGAGTTTGCTTACACCGGTAAAAGGAATGGTTTTTCCAACAAGAAGAGAAAGAAAAAGAGAAGAGGAAAGGTGTAGCAACTGTGGATTGAAAATTTGTATATTTTCTCTACATCCAATGGTTTAAATCAAGTTGATCAAATTCTATAGTCAAAATTCCGCTAGCATTCATAATTTCTAGGTTCTACGCTAGCATACTTATCCCTCTCCCACTTTTATTTATTTATTAATCTTTTTATCTTATTTTGAAATTGAGAAAAAAAGGTTTATGTGAGGGGAAGTGTGGTCCTCCACCAAGACACATGGTGGGGAGAAATAACCGGTATGCACTTTGAACTCTCATTGGCCCTCATGCATGTATAGGAATCGCATTTCCCCTTTAAAGTTATGGGCAATTGTTTTCTGGGTGGGACATGCGGACCACACCCAGACACAAGGCGTGCCATAGGAGGGGGACATGGGTCATTCCATGCCCCTTGTGTCTAGGTGTGACCCCTTTCTCCTATTAAAAAACTTTGTTCTTACAATAATATATCAAATTAGCTAGTAAAAAATTATGCAATTAAAATATATATTTTTAAATTATTATACTTTAAATTGTTTAGAAAAAAAAAAGTGCATTATAGTTTTTTTTTTTTTTTTTGTGTGTGTGTGTGACGGGTGAATTATTATTATTACAATGGTATGCTATTATTCAAATCTGAGAAGGCATTTATTCTGTCATGTGGACAAATGATGTGTACATTCCAACCATCGGATAAAAAGAACATGATTTAAATTAGCCATGTGTCAATTACTATTTTTAATTCAATCAAATACCCATAACATTGGCATACATTACATGCATGTTCACACATGTGAACTACTACTCCATATATTATTGTGCACTCCCTAATCTTGAACAACAATAGAGGTTTAGATAGGAAAAAAAAATATAATGACTTGAATTTACTTTTTGATTCTTGAAACATCACTTTTCCTTGTTACATGGATAGCAACATGCTTTCTTTGTTAGATAGATAGGGAGGGACAAAAGATAACTGTCATGAAGGTCGAATTGGAAACATCTGATGAACATGGGCTTTTTTATCCTAAAAATAAATTAAAAAAAAATCCAAAAAAACCATTTCTCATGGTTTTGTTTTCTCTAAGGCTATGATTGATAGCCAAGAGAAGAAAAAAGTTCAAAAATTGTACTATTTTCTTAAGAAATTCTCATTATATTTGGTATGTACTAACTAAGAGAAGATTTTTTTTTGTTTAATTTCAAAATTCATCTTAAAAATAATAAAGTTTTCTTGTGCTGCCAAGAAAAAAGTCTTCCTTAAAACATTTATTTTTTTCTATTAATAATCAGATATAATTTTTTTTTTCTTTCTATTTCATTTTATTTTTATTTGTATTTTTTTTTCTTTTTTCCTTTCCTTCTCTTGACTACCAAAGACAGCCTCAGATTTTTGTTTGCCACAAAGCTAGAACCCGCTGAGGGTTGAAATCATCTGCAATTCCGATCTCGTACAATTAATAAAACCTTAAATCAGTGAAGAGTCATTTAAATCAGATATGGATCATTGCATTGGTATCAATACACATGTCACCCCCTGAAGGTGGTATTTCACGGAATTGTACGAGATCGGAATTGCAGACAATTTTTTTCCCACAACCAGACATACCTACCTGTATATCACTTAAACTTAAAAGCAGTCAGACTGAATAGGCCAAGTGGTCAACCTCGATTGAGTTCCAGACGATATTTCCCAAGTAGAGCATGATCTCTACGAGCGAGACACTTCTACTGGACTCTTTCAGAGAGTTAATATCTCTTAGGATAAGTATCTTTCACCTCTACTGGCCTCTTACAGAAAGTTAATATCTCTTAGGATAAGTATCAAAAAAAAAAAAAAATTCTTTGGATAATTATGTGTAAGAGGCACAATCCATGTATAGTCATGGTTTTAAGTATCGGTTTTGTGTCGGTCATATCAAATCAGTATCGGCTGAGGTCGATCCCCGATCCTTGATTGATTCGAATCAGTTATCCATATTGTTTTAGGGGTAAAATAGTAAAAAATTAATCATTTTTTAAAAAAATAAGGATAAAATTGATGGATACACATCAATCTGATCTAGATCAATACCAATACCAATTCCAATACCATCCCCAAAATCCATGTATATAGCTGAAGGTCTAAAGTGATTACTTGGCAGGAATGAAGAGATGACTAAGGCCTTTAAATTAGAAACATAGAATGCCATTTTCATTAGGTTTGTTGAACTAATTGAACTTTTATTTCAAAAGCATCTTTTAGTTCCACCTTTTTTGATAGTTGAAAAAAAAAAGCATCTGTTTTTTCGTTTAAGAGGAATCATATAAAGGAAATAACCTTTTTCAACCTGGAGTGCAATTTGTCTCTCACATGTTTCTCGTAGGACAGTGATTGGTGAGACAGAAAGATTCCCACCACACTAACACTAACATAGTGGAAAACTCGCTCAAAAAAAAAAAAAAAAAAGATTGGTATTAATGCAAATTGGGATAACATCTAGGAAATGAAATAAAGGAAAATGAATTAAATGATAGAGTAAGTAGGAAAATCTTCCCAACGAAGAGTTGTTCATTCTTTACTATGAAGGATAAAGTAAAGAATGAATATATTAGAGCTGATTTGGGAGTTGTCCGATCAACAAGAAGTTTGGTAAAAGTCGTCTGAGGTGGTATAATTATGTTAAAAAAATCTCAACTCCTAAGGAGTGAGGATGCCCCAATAAGAAGGAGTGATTTGAAACAAGTGGAATGAACTAAAAGAACTAAGGACAATCCTAAAATGACCGCGAAGTGGTGAGGGATTCTATGCATAGGCATTGTTTTGTCCCAAGTATGACTTTTGGATAAAGCCTATTTGAGGTACTCAGCATCTTCATCGTTTTAGTGAATTCATCTAGCTGACCCCATTCAATTTTTTCAATTAGGATATTTCCAACAATCAAATAGGAGTTTTTAAGTGGAGGAGAAAAAGGATGGAGCCAATTGTTTCTGAAGGACGTGCAAAGGAATCGATTCCCTTTCCCATGAAGTAAAATAAAAAGTGGTTGGAACAGTCTCCCCAATGAAGAGTTGTGGCAAAAAAGGAATGAAATAAACTAGAAATTAGCAGGTAACGTCTCCTACTGAAGATTTGTTCTCTATTCTCTGTATTTCCATAATCTATATAAAACCAACAAGGAATGGCTTACCAAGCACCGATCATCCGATGTTCACTGCATCAATGCATTCACTACAGAGGATGTTTTTGCTTTATGAATCTAACACAACATCAATGGTGGCACTGGTGAAATAATCATGCAAACGGGTAGCGTTCTCTTGCCTATAAATATCCATAACATCCTTTATAGTAGTTACCTTGATCTTTCCACTCTATCTTTGTAAACAATACATATGTCACATTTACAAAAGGGAACATATCCACATTTACAAAAGGGAAAAAGAACACTACTTAATAGTGTTGCATAAGCCTAGACACATGGGGAAGTGGAACCAAACTACAAAAAGATGCTCATGCCCCGGCTCCACTTCCCCATGCGTCTAAATGTACACAAGAAGATCGATAGCGTTCTTTCTCCCTTAATATCAGATTGTTTCTTTGAGCTAACATAAAGTTTACCAGATAGTCAATATCTGGCAACACTTTAAAGCTCTCCCATGTTCAACGGTTAATTGAGAGCAATTATTCTTATTATAACCTTAATATCTTTGCTTTGTAACCTTTCATGATAGGGAGTGTAAGCTTGAAAAGGCAATGTGTACTCGTGACATTCTTTCCTTCTTGGCAAATCTCTTTTGCCAAAACAATGTTTGGCTCAAGGGTGCATCTAAACTACTCGAATTCTCAACAATTTCCAGCTTTCTTTCCGATATTAACAATGCACCTAATTAGAGGACCAAAAGGTCACCAATTCAGTCAAATTACTTCACCAAAAATCACCCCATGAACATTCCACTCCAATCCCTAACTAATACCTTTTGTTCCAATTTTGGCAATTATTTTGATGGCAGAGTGGCATCTTCCTGGGGCTCAAAACCAAGGATGTGCTTGACTTCTTAGTTGAGGTGGACAGAAGCCTAATAGAGAAGCCCAAATGACAGCATTCAATGGGCATACCTTCTGAGCCTATCGGGACATTATTAAGGTTAGGGCAACCAAGGAGATCAACCATGTAACCATAGTGCTCAGTCTCAGGTTCCATCTTGTATAAATACCTCAACTCATTTAATGGAAATGACCCTCTTCAACAAGGCATGAGTGGCTAAAGCACTTGAGAGTCAAGACACCAACATATGTGATGAAATTAGCTAGAGCATCAGTTCCATCTCCATGCATTAATTGCAATCCTGAAATCATAGCTGTCCAAGCTAGCACATCCTTCTTGTGCATTTTGTTGAGGCAGCCATATGATTCTTATCAGCCTTGACATTCCCTATAGCCATTGCCACGGGAAGCACTGCCTTCCGTCACTTAGAGAGAGAGAGAGATTCGGGTGAGGAGAATTATTATAACAAAGGGATAGATAGTCTTTTTTTTTTTTGGCAAGAAAACGGAAAAGAATAGGAGTTGAATACATGAGCCATAAATTATATACTGCAATACATCCTTGGCCCTCTAATCCTTCACAAGCAGTTACGCTTGTTACCGTTGTCCGCTACTTGAGAGGTTTCTGCTTCCCACCCAGCAACCCATTGCACAGGCCCACAAGGGCTACCACCCCCATGGATACGCTTCTGAAGATGTTCTAAGCTGGCTACTCGCTGCATGGATGCTGTTTGGCCCATCTTTGTTCCCCCAGTTACGTTCTGCATCTCATCAACAGGAGCAATTGGAGCTGGAGGAATGTCAGGCAAGCCATTGTGCACTCTTCCATCAGGTGGATTAATGGAAATAGCACCATTAGGAGGAGCAGGCTGATAGAAGCACTGCTTGGGGTCATCTTGCACTGGGACAGCAGCATCTCCAGACGTATCAGATGGGCTGCCTGAAAATGGCATGCCCATCATTGATATCTCAGACATCGCTGGGAATAGTGGATTCAACCCTGTTACTCTCTTGACAGTTTCCTCGGCTGCCTTTACCTGGAAGTAATAACCATAAGAACATCAGGCTCACATATCATCTGAAATTTTGAGGCAATGGTTTACACGCCATTTGGAAGAACCAAGAAAACGAACTATAAATTTAACAGTAACTGGTTTCTAAGCAGGATGTGAGTCTTAAAACTCTAGGCAGACATTCAAATTTGCCCCTAAAAGATCACGTCTCAAAGCCGAAGGCACACAAACAAATGCCTCGCACCATGAAAAGATGGGGGCTATGAACTTCAATTTCGTTCAAAACGTTTCTAATCAGAACATTTTTCCCCCCCCCCCCCCCCTTTTTGTTGGTTGGATATGCCCTCATCAAAACAGTAGTAATTAGAATAACAAATTTGTGGTTCACAAATTTTGAATCAGTTGGCTTAAAATATTTCCATGTAATCCCAGTAAGATCATATCTTTTCATCACTGTAATTAATTTACTTTCCATCCCTGTTTTTCTTTTCCTTTAAACGTGTCATATATTCTATGTAATTCATTTGCATTAAGAAAACCATGCTTACAAGGTTTATTGTGTTAAATAAAATAAAACGTGAAGAGGAAGGGTGGGGGGCGATGCAGAACTGAAGACATAACATAGGAGAAGGTCCAGGAAGAACCAGGCTTAACGTGGCCTGGGTCCTGGTTATCTTTTGTTTTAAGTCAGTTCTGGTTCACTTATTGAACCAGTAGTTCAGTAGGTCAGCTTAAGTGTTTTATCTTTTTTTGTTTTGCCTTTATTTTATTAGGACATATTTCCTAATCAGAATATGATTTGTTTGTTGAGTCCTGTAATGAATCATCATTCCTTGTCAAAACATGATTGTCCTTAACCAATTATTATAAATAAAGCATGGGGCAGAAGTTCCCCATGATTTTGACAGCATATGCAAGGATTTCCCTTCTAGTTCTGTGATGAATCAGAGCATTCGCCTGTGACAGTTCATGAACCCTTTCTTGGTGTTGAAGCTGAAAACTACTGGTGGTTAATCCAGTCAGGCCTTACAGCGAGACACCCAAGTTATTTCGTCTTCATCTTTGACTTCTTTAATGAGCACTGCAAATTTCTGCACAACATCCAGTAGCAGAACCAGATTCATTCCTGCGGTACAACTTTTCTATTCTATTTTTAGAGTTCTGGTAACTAATAATCCACAGGTCTAATCACTGTTTTAACTTCATAAATATCAACCGGTCAATAGCCTGGTCTGTTTTCTGTATTCAAAGCTACATCTTGCAGGCTGAATCTTACTTCCTAATCTGGGTTGGAGTACTTAAAATTTCTATCTCTGGTGGGAATTCAAGAACTGATCTTTATTGTTCTGATGTCTCTGATTTCATCATTATAGACTGATCGGAGGCTGCTTGTAATGAATGTGAAATCTTATCATTCAAAAGATCAGCTGCTTGGTTGATTTTGATGCTTCCTAGTTACACAAGGAATTGGTTAATTAAGAAGATCCAACCCTCGGATCCTGCTGATATTTTCGGCAACTATTCCAAGCATAAGGAGGACAAATAGACCAGTATAATCTGCGGGTCTGACTATTTTTTTTATTTGAATTTATTTAATTTCTCTTGATTCTGGAATTTCCTACTCTGTAATCGATCCTGTTGTGTTGGTGCTGATCTTAAACATCAGAACCACGTTAAGTGGTATCAAAGATCATGGCAGAGAAAAATAAAAGGACTCCAGAACAGCCTCCTAATCCTTATAATAGGATAGTTGAGATATTACAAAAATTGACCACTGAACAAAGGAGCATTGCTGACCGACTGACTGTTGTAGAAAATAGAATTACTACTCCTATCCACAGCAGTTTTGCACCTCCTGAAGACGAGGAAAGACATCCAGCTCAGTCTACAGTCAATAATCATGCACAGCTGTTCATGGATAGAAGACCATAGAGGGTTCACACACTCCAAGCATATTTTGAAGATCACATGCTTGCATACTTTAAATGGTGGTTCACCCTAAAGATTCTTTGATGATACACAGAAAGCCAAACTAGAAATGGAGTATAGTAGGAAACATAACCCATAGACAAGGTTTACAGTATTAGTATCGGAAGGATGATTTTAAGAGACCTATTGTATCGTATTGAAGAGATGCAAGAACACCATGGAAATGGCCAAAAAACGTATGGAAATTCTTAGGATACATGCTAAATAAAATTTTGAAGCATAAAACACTATATCATGTACAAAAGGAGAACAGTATGACAAGCCAAGTGCATTCAATTGATTACGTATAAAGGATGAGGATTCTTAGATATTACTAATACCAAAAAAGATGTTATTTTCATTTTACAAAGATTTAGGGTCAGATGCACAAGGAAAAAAAACCCACCTAGTTTGATATAGTGACCCATTGAAAAAAAAAAAGGTATTCCATGCTGGTTGGCGAGCGTATATGATTATTTTGATTGGTTTGAACTCTCTAAAACAAGGAAGATGAAATTGGCTCGAACAAAATCGATAGGTGCAGCACGTGAATGATGAACTTATGAAAGAAAGTTTGAGAGTTGTGGCAAAACACCCACTACGTGGGAAGAAATGAAAGAAAAATTGAAGGCGAAATACTTACCACAGAATTTCAAAGGTCGACTGCAAGATCAATTAAATTCTCTTTGTCAAGGAACTTATTCAATATCTGAATATATGGAGAAGTTTGACTCTCTTTCTTCTTGTACCGGTATTGAAGAAGATCCTAGATTAGTTTGAGGCTAAAGCCTTATATCAATAAAGCAACTAACATCACAGATGTTCAGAGTCCTTAGGTTTGCTTTGAGAAGACCATACATGAAAAAGAGCTACTGACATCCTCTATGAGGAGATATAGGTTTCAAGCTGGGGAAGAACCAAAGGAACATGCTAGCAGCTAGACCCACCAATATAGTTCATACACGTACTGCAGCTCCTACATGTTTTGATAATAAAGGGAAGGCACCAATGACCAGCAGTAGCAAAACAGAATGCTATCACTGCCAAGAATATGGACATGTTGCAAAAGTCCGTCCACTTCAACAGAAAGCAATGTAGTTGCTAATATGGAGGAAGATGATAGTGATGATGACTTCATCGGCTTATCCACTTGATGATGAAGAGAGTGTTGGTGATGCTAATGATGAGGAAGCCTATGGTGTTCATGTAGTTAGGTGCATCCTAGTGACCAAAACCAAGGGAGAAGATTGGTAACATCATTGTATCTTCTACAATCATATATGCCAGGGAAATAAACCAGTTCAAGTGATTGAAGATAGTGGCAGCTGTGTAAAAGTGGATTCTAAAACTTTTGTAGAGAGGGCAGAATTACAAACCAAAAAACACCCACAACCATATAAAAATTCTCTCTTCTTAATGGAAGTATGCTAGAGATAAATCGAAGGTGTTCAGTGCCATTAAAACTCCACAAAAGAAGTATGGAGTGGTGTTGTGCCTGTGAAGCTAACAGATGTGTTACTCGGACGGCCATGGTTATATGACAATGATGTGATGGCGGGAGGTATGAAGATGATGTGATGGCGGGAGGTATGAAGAATCATTGTGTGTTCCAAATCAAAGGGAAGCACTGTATTTCACCCTATCAATGACTCAGATGAAGAAGTCAAGTATAAGCCATCGCCACCCATCAAGAACTAGTAAGAAGGATGTTGACACCAGAATTCCAGAAAGGTCTTGACTATCACACAGAAGGAATTTATCAAGTCTAGTCAGGATTCCAGACTTAATCTGGCTCTTGCTACTAGAGAAGTGACTCCTCAAGCTGAGATTAAGCTTTCCAAGCCAACTAAAGACCTGATCTCTGACTTACTGTCTGAAGAGCTGCCAGATGAATTGCCACCCATTTGTGACATACATTATGCTATCGACTTGGTACCTGTTCAATGTTACCAAAATTTGTCTACCTAACGTCTTAGCAGTATGGAGCATGAGATAAATGACAAGTAGATGAATAGTTACGAACAGGTTTCATTCAGGAAAGCCTAAGCCCGTGCACCGTACCAGCCTTGCTTACACCTAAGGAGGACAGTTCTTCGCGTTGGTATGTAGATAGTAGAGCTTTAAACAAGATTACCATCAAGTACAGATTCCCCATTCCACAGCTTAATGATACATTAGATATGTTGTCTAGAGTTAAGGCTCTCAAAATTGGACCTCAGGAGTGATTATCATCAAATTCATATTCAGCTAGGAGACAAATGGAAGAGCGCCTTTAAGACCAAGGATGGACCGTTCAAGTTAAGAGTCATGCCTTCTAGTCTGATAAATGCACTCAGAATTTTCATAAGGATGATGACTCAGGTACTTCGTCCCTTCATTAGTCAATTTTTTGTTATTTATTTAGACAATATTATGACCCTCCCCAGACCCCACAGTGGCAGGAGCCTCATGCATTGAGCATGCCCTTTTTTTCTTTTACATTGACGATTTTTTTGATTTTCAATAAGCATCTACACAAGTCACAAGCATATCGATCACTTAAGGCGAGTCTTGAGAGTACTATGCAATGAAAGATCTACATTAATCTCAATAAGTTTTCTTTTATGCTACCCAAGGTTAGGGATGTAAACAGGTATTCGAAAATCCAAATTCGATTTTTCCATTTGTATTTGTTTAGGGATATCCATATTTGGAAAATCACTATCTGGAAACAATCAGTATCCGTTCGAAAACTAAGCAGATATAAATTCAGATATCACAATTTCTGATTGAATATTATCTGATCTGTTTAACTTTCCAACAATATATATAATATACTAATAACATATTGCACATCATGATTATTGATTACCGAGATTACCATTATTACAGCAATCTTGCACTGCCACCTCACCATCCATTTGCATTTTTTTTTTTTTTTAAATTAACTCCACTGTATGAATTTTAAATTGCCACATTCTATCTTCACAGTTTGTATGTCTAACAAGAGGATTCCTTTTGTCTTCTACCTTTCCACATCCTTGTCTCCTTCGGTTTTTCGTCTTTGGGGTTTTTTTGTAGAGCTTCCTTTGTTGATTTTAATTCAATCCATCCATCTGAAGAACAAATATTCTCTAATGTTAGGAAGAAGAAAAACAGTGGAAGAGCAAAGGTGCAAAGCTTCAAAAGGACACCGTCTCTGCACCAACAATTGTAGTTCCTTCATCAGCCAAGCAACCCTATATCTCCATTCCAAGTGCTACAGATGTAACGCCACAACCCCATTAACCTTGGCACAATATTGTCTTCTTTGGCCCTTGGGCCTCAAGGCTTTGAAACGCATTGTGTCATGTTTAAGGAGGCTAGAGGTTATCAACTAGCCCAGCAACCTCCCCCTAGGTGATGTGGAACTAAAGTTTACACACCCTCACCGATCTCCCAAAATCCCTGGTACTTGCCGTATTCTTGGTGGGAACACCTCACAGATCTCCTAGGCAGGTTCAGTACACTTGCCGTATTCTTAGGTGTCACATTTCCCCCCTTTGGTAAGGGTGTCAATCGGTTCGGTTCCAGGTATTCAGTTCGGTTTCGAATGATGATAAGGTGGACCAGAATCGAACCGAGAATCGACTTGGTTCCGTATTTAAATACTCAAGCCGATTCAATTCGGATCGATTTGGTTTAGGTTCCAATTCGGTTTTGATATGCAATATTAATTCGGTTTTGTACCTCAGTTTTAATTCGGTTATGAAAATGGTTCCACTTTTGGACCACGATTGTGATAGACCAAAAGCTATAATGGGCTCAAGTTACGAGCCTTATGGCCATAGCTAACTCAAAAATTATCTTAGCATGTAAATATGTGATGATAAATTGCAAAAAACACTTACCAACTAAAAAATCTCTCTTAACGATACTAGGATTTTTTCATTTGTTCGGTTTCGGTTCCAATTCGGCTCGGTTTCAGTTTGAACCGACGGTTCTTACACCCTAAACCGAAACCGAGCCGAACCAAGGTCCATACTTACATACTCAAACCGAATTTGAACCGAACTAATTCGGTTCGGTTCGGTTGGTCCACTTATTTCGGCTCAGTTTCGGATTCAGTATTCGGTTTCGGTTTGAAATTGAGCTTACCCTTTGAGCCACAGCGGGGACCACATTGTCAGGGTACGCTTTGATACCACTTGTCATGCCTCAGCCCCATTAACCTTGACACAATATTGTTCTCTTTGACACATGGGCCTCAAGGCTTTAAAACGCATTGTGCCATGTTTAAGCAGGCTAGAGGTTATCAACTAGCCCAGCAACCTCCCCCTAGGTGATGTGGTCTAAAGTTTGCACACCCTCACCGATCTCCCAAACCCCTCGTAATTGTCGTATTCTTGGTGGGGACACTTCACCGATCTCCAAGGCAGGTTCAGTACACTTGTTGTATTCTTGGGTATCACAACAAAGACCTATGCCTCAAGGAAAAACATGCCTCATCTGCCAAGTTCACCATTGAGAAATCGCTCGTCGCCACTGCCAACTCCTCCTCATCTTCTTCTTCCTCTTCTTCGTCATCTTCTTCAATCTCTGCCTCTCTGATGACAAAAGCACCTCTCTCCCCTCCTGCATTGACCTTATTCGTGGCAGAAACCACCTACACACCCCCACTGGAAGATTCAATTTTTCCGTTGGCCCAAGTGCTATAAATTTTTGTTTGAATTAGAACCTTGAACTAAAAACGATTCCGGAAACATTAAGAGCAACCACAACATGGCCAGCCAAACAATGGCATCGTGTATGTTACGAATCGAACATCCGGAAATCCCAAATATCCATTGCATAGTCGAATTCAAATTTGGAAATTGATTTTACATCTTTGATGGATATCAAATCGAATTCAAATAGTGGTTTTGCTAAACAAATTCAAATGTAAATATGGTTATATCCATACCGAATTCGATCCATTCACATCCCTACCCTAGGTGGTGTTCCTTGGACTTATAGCCTCTTCAAAAAAAGTGGAAGCTGATCCTAATAAAACCGAGAGCATTCTATATTGGCCAGTACCAAAGACCATTACAGAGGTCAAAAGTTGCCATGGCTTGGCATCTTTTGATCAAAGATTTATTCACAATTTCAAATCAGTCATGGCACCAATCACTAAAATTCCTAAAGCAGAACAAAGCCAAATTTGAATGGATAGCAGCGGCAAACAAGGCCTTTTTTCTTATCAAGAAGAAGATGACAAAAGCACCTTTCCTACAATTACCAAACTTTTAGCGAGTGTTTGTAGTTGCTACAAATGCTTCACACATCTGTTTAGGAGAGTATTTATGAAAAGTGATCATCCTATCTCTTTCTATAGAGAAAAATTCAATAATGCTAAGCGATGTTACTCAACTTATGATGAACTCTATGTCATAGTTCAAGCGTTACGATACTTATAGGCATGCACTTGAGGCATGCACCTGTTAGTAAAGAGTTCATCTTATATACTAATCACAAAGCACTTAAGCACCTTCACCCTCAAAAGTTGGTTAGCAACCGACAGGATATGTGGGTGGCTTACTTAGAGAGAGAGAGAGAGAGAGCGAGTAAGATGGTGATCGTTCAAAATGAAAGCAGTCTCTACAAAGTTCATTACTACCCAAGTGAGTTTGTGAATGAAAGCTAAGAGCCTAAGGCTTGATAAAAAGGGAGGAGCACTGATAATGCAGTAGTAGATTACAAGAAGCTAACCTCCACAATGTATAACCCCAAACAAGACAAATAGGACCAGGAAACAAAGAAATAAGACCATCAAATAAACCCAAAGGATACAATACCAATACAGGAGCAAAACCAACCCAAAACCCAACCCGATAGGAAATAGAAAGAGAGGTGTGGCCAGGTCTGTAGGGCTCCAATTGAGCTGCAAATTTGGTCAATTGTAGGGCCCAGGGAGGGTACAAAAAACCCCTAAAATTGATAGTCTTCCAACGGCTGGTTGTGGAGTTATGTACTTTCATTTTCAGACCTAGGTGAGAGAAACTGAGAGAAATCTTCAAGAACTTTGATAGGGCTGCTTGGGCTGCAATGAGGAGAGGATCGAGTGATCCTTGTAAGGCTGTGAACACCCTTTGAAAAGGGCTTGTAGATCCGAGATCAATTGGGGAAGGAAGAGGAGATCGATTGATCTTTAATTCGCGATCTCAGCAGGTCGGTCATGGTTCTGCAGGCTTTTACAGATCTGAAATTTCTTGAATTGATGTTCACAGCAGAAAAGGAATAATAACAGTAAATAGAAGTAGGGAAAGAGAAAGGGAATGAAGAGAATTGTGGGTGGAGTACTGGAGTGGCTATCTTGGCCCGGGCATCTCACCCCATAGCTATCTCAACTGTTTAGAAGCAATTGACTGCAATCTTTGTTTATTCAAATCTGAGAATTGAGAGTACATATGCTCCTCTATATATAGAGGGTTGAATAGCAATCATAACCTAACTAGGAGCTAATCTTCAAGTAGGACTAGACAATACCTAATAGGAGTTGAACTCCAAATAGAACTAGAACTAGAACTCCAACATGGGGTAGGCAACTAACTAGTCATTCACTAATAGGGAAACCTAAACTGACTAAAACTGAAATAACAAAAGAAATAGACTCTAACTAAACTCATGAATTAAATCTCGTTTTCCTACTTTCTACCCATATTTTAGGCCCATTAAAGTGGCACATTACAAAGAAAATCCATGGGATCAAAGGCCCAACACATACATAACTCAATCCAAGGATTATTTGCAATAAAATAAGTCCATTAAGTGACTTATCTACATCAACTGAAAGAGTTGCAGATATGGTGTTCCTTTTCAGCATTTTGAATTTTCTGCTTCACAGAGGAACAGTAGGTTGCAGAGTCGCTTAATGTTTATTTTTTATGATATAAGGTACATATTGTAGCATACCAAATGATGGGGTATTGGGAATATGGGATACAGAAAAGAGCGGGGAAATAAACACTAGCAGGTGCCCCCTCCATTGCCTTGGGTCGCTCTGGCGCCTTGACAACTATGATTTTGACAGCATATGCAAGTATTTTCCTTCTTGTTCTGTGATGAATCAGAGCATTCTCCAGTGACGGTTCAAGAACCCTTCTTGGTGGTGAAGCCGAGAACCACGTTGTTGAATCTAGTCGGGCCTTGTAGTCAGACACTCGGGTTATCCCTTCTCCTCTATATATAGAGGGCTGAATAACAATCATAACCTAACTAAGAGCTAGTCTTCAAGTAGGACTAGACAATACCTAATAGGAGTTGGACTCCAAATAAAACTAGGACTAGAACTCCAACATGGAGTAGGCAACTAACTAGTCATTCACTAATAGGGAAACCTAAACTGACTAAAACTGAAATAACAAAGGAAATAGACTCTAACTAAACTAATGAATTAAATCTCGTTTTCCTACTTTCTACCCATATTTTAGGCCCATTAAAGTGGAACATTACAAAGAAAATCCATGGGATCAAAGGACCAACACATACATAACCCAATCCAAAGATTATTTGCAATAAAATAAGCTCATTAAGTGACTTATCTACATCAACTGAAAGAGTTGCAGATATGGTGTTCCTTTTCAGCATTTTGAATTTCCTGCTTCACAGAGGAATAGTAGGTTGCAGAGTGGCTTCATGTTGATTTTTTATGATATAAGGTACATATTGTAGCATACCAAATGATGCGGTAATGGGAATATGGGATACAGAAAAGAGGTGGGAGACCCCCTCCACTGCCTTGGGCCGCTCTGGCACCTTGACAACTATGATTTTGACAGCATATGCAAGTATTTTCCTTCTTGTTCAGTGATGAATCAGAGCATTCTCCAGTGACGGTTCAGGAACCCTTCTTGGTGGTGAAGCCGAGAACCATGCTGTTGAATTCAGTCAGGCCTTGTAGTCAGACACTCGAGTTATCCCTTATTTGTTTGATTTCTTCAAAGAGCAACGCAATTGTTTGCACAACAGCCTGCAGCAGAACCAAATTCATTCCTGCAGTACAGCTTTCCTATTCTATGCATGAATTCTGGTAACTAATAATTCACAGATCTGATCACTGTTCTAACTGCATAAATATCAATCAGCCCAGTAGCCTGAATCTATTTTCTGTATTCATAGATACATATCGTTGGCTGAATATTACAGTCCTAATCTGGGTTGGAGTACTAACAACTCCTATCTTCAGAGGGAATTCAAGAATAGATCTTTCTGGTTCTGTTGTCTCTAATTTCAGCATTATAAACTAATTCGAGGCGAGGCTGCTTGTATTGAATCTGAAATCTGATCATTCAAAAGACGGCTGTTTGGATGATTTTGAGGTTTCCTAGTCACAAAAGGAATTGGCTAATTAAGTAGATTCCACCTTTGTATCCTGCTATTATATTTTCAGCAACTATTTAAGCATAAGGAGGACCAATCGACCAGTAGGATCTGCTGGTCTGACTTTCTGATTTGACTTTATTAATTTTTCTTGATTCTGGAACTTCCTACTCTGTAATCGATCATGTTGTGTTGGTACTGATCTTAAACATCAGAACCATATTAAGGTGGAGATTTGAGTCATTTGACAATATAAGATTTCAGATTGTCAAAACCAAGCCTCCTGAATTGTCAAGCTAGAATGCCTTTATCACCAATATTTGACTATTGAGACATGCTCCCCCATTTTGGATCAGGAAAATTGGAAAAACACTCCGTAACCTTTTGCCAACAAAAGCCTAAAGAAACCATATCCTTGAATGAAGAATATAAAGAAACCTACAAGGACACACGGTAACCAAAGTATGAAAAAGTAGAAGAGCCAAGGATCCCTAAGCTTCAGTTGGTCAACTTGTGTGTGTGTGCATGCATGCTCATGCATCCATTTTAGTGGAAAGTGGGGGGGGGGGGGGGGGAACGTGAAAAACCTCCTCTCAGGAAATCAAAGGTAATTATTTTTTGCTCACTGTCAATATCTTACATTAACCCACAAAATCTTAGATCACAGTATCCTTGAGAAACCACTATGTGCATAATGCTTGATATATGTTGTTTGCAAGACCAACCAAAATAATAAATAATAAAAGAGCATAAAGTCCAGCAACCATGACAGAAGAAGTATGAATAGCCAGTAAGAAAATTGACCAACATATGCAGAAGCAATGATGGCTTACCTTAGCCCTCATTGTTTCAACATCTGCTAACAGAATTCTATTGTCAACAGCAGCTTGACTGAACTTATGATTTATGTCAGTAAGACGCTTCAATAATGAAGAGTTCTCAACTTTCAATTGTGAAACCTAAGATGACATGCAGAGTAAATTCTTCAGAGACATGAAGTCATTGGAGATGAACAATAGATGTAACAAAAAATATGGTGCCAAACCTGTGTCTCCAGCTCACTCAAATGTGCTTGTTTCCTCCTCCTTGAACGTCTCGCTGACTCTCTGTTTGACAGCATCCTGAGTAACAGAAGAAGAATAAGAGAAAAGGATAGTAAATTACTGACAACCAAAACTAGAACCATGCATAGATTCTTTCATGTTGTAACTAGAGAAGAGATTGTTTATGAAGCTTATAAAAACAATCAAATATTGAATATGAAGGATGTCATGGCCCATGTGACATATTCACTGTAACTCTATAAGATACACCTAAAAGATAAAGGTAGATGTTGACAGCTGAAGCATATTGTTCCTACATGAAGCCAAAAAAAAGGCGTGCCTAGTGCACAAGGCTCCCGCCACTGCAGGGTCTAGGGAGAGTCATAATGTCCGCCGCCTTAACCCCAATTCATGGAGAGACTGTTACCCAACTCAAACCCCCGACCAGTAGGTCGCAATGGAGCAACCTTACCATTGTGCCGAGGTCCACCCTCTTTCACAGTACCAAGGACACAGCTTCATGCTCCAATTCCTAAATCAAATGAAAATATTCGAACAACAACCGCAAAAGCTATGGTTACCTCCTTACGCGTTTTGCATCAGTATGATCCCCAGTATTTTCGGCATCTCCATCAACGTCATCATCATCTGACTGCTCTCTTGAAGACTCACTGGTTGCTGGCTTAGCCTGAACCACTGGTTTTTTCTGCATAGCAGGAAATTCTGGAATTCCAACAGGACCCCCAACAAACTTATCTTGTCCCCCGGAGGAACCACATCCTGGTCCTGATGAATAAAAGCAAGGTAATAAACAAGTAATAGGGGGAAAATTGGTGGAAAGCTTTAAAAAACTCTCTTAATGTAAAGATTGATGCTAAAATATGAAACAACGACATGGGAAGTTCTCAGCTTGGACAGAGTGTATGAATCTAAGAAACAATTAGTCCTAACTAAAACTTATGATGCAGAATTCTCTGAGAAAAAAGTTTGGGGGGGCGGGGGGATCAGTTCTTGCGGTTTAGGTTGGTTTGGTTTACTATAAAACCAGTTTACAGTAACACATGACCAGCCTTGCATGTGGAATTTTCTAGTTTCCTTAAAACCAAGAATTGTGGGAAATTGTGGGAGCCATTTGAAGAGGTATTACAGCTTGTGGTTATTTGAGTTCCTCAATTTCAGTAACTTTATCACTACACAAATCGTGGGCGACTTATTTCCTCGTCATTTTTTTATGACTTAGTTCTTTGGACAGGTTGAGAAATCTGATAAGGATATAAGGATTTAGTTTCCTTGTTTATTTTAGCTTCTTTTTGTTTAAGGAACCCCATTTCAGTCCATGCAAGAGGGAGATTTCCTCATTTATTTGGTTTCCCTTTTAGAGTCAGTTACTTTAGTTGTTTGGCTTTTTGGCGAGACTAGGATACTTCCAAACACAATCTGAGTATGGAGAAGTTTCCTGATCAGTTAGTGATTTCTTTTGTTAGTTACTTGTTTAAATTGAGTAGGAACTCTTCTAAAGCAGTCAATGATGAAGAGCTTAGGATCAATTAGATTTCTGTTTTCTTTCTTTTTTGTTTTTGGTTCTCTAAATATATAAGAGGCTAGACCTCACCCACAATTTGATTGACTGGAAAATAGTTGGTTTGTTTTGGGAATTGAGGTTGTTGCTTCTATCTTCTCTCCCCACCCTGTTTGTTATTCTCTTCCTCTCTCCCCACAATCTCCCTTCCCTCTCCCCTCTTTACTCTCGTTCAATCTTGCGATCTCTCCTCTCTCAAGTTCTTTATCTTCCCACCACCAGCAGATCCATCTTTTGATCTGCATTAAGTATATTGGTGTTGATCGTTATGATTCAATCAATAACAAGTTCCATGACCTATTATTGCGATTCGAAGTACAGAAGCACAATAAAAAAAATTATATATTTGAGGGCACACTACCTGAACATCACCGAATCAAATAACATTCACAAACAATTGTGCACCAAACATTACCTTGGAATCCTTGTAAGTTAAAATCAGCTCACAAACTCTTACATGTGATGAGTACGTGGGACTGTGGGAGTATATTTGGTGCCAGCCTATCGACCACTAAAAAATTTATTCCTGTCTATAATTTTGTCCAGGACAAAATATCAGTATACAAGGCTTCAGATAAAGTGGCACTAGACAACTTATTGAAAAGCATGAGAAATTGAAAGAAACCACAGAAAAAATCTGTACTGCTTAAAACAAAATGTTCTAAACCACAAGTTGAGTAAATTGCCTCAATTAACCACTGCCTATTTTTATTCATCCAAAAAAAAAAAACTGCCTATTTCACCATCGATGAAGCACATCGTGCATCTAAATAATTTTTTTAAGGGTACTAATTTAATCTCTGTTATGAAGCATATTTAATGTAGCATCAAGGGGTCCATAGGTGTAATTCTTTCTTATGTTATATCTCTCCTGGAAGACCTTCCCTTAGAAAGGCAAAAGTTTTCCATATTTTCTCCTTCACCGATGGCCATCATCGAGCTTGGATGGGCATAGGGCATTTTTGATCTCTTACATATTCTTTTTTTTTTTTTTTGGGGGGGGGGGGGGGCTGGGGGGGGAGGAGGGAGAATAAAAATGATGGTCGATTTGTGGATGACCCTCTACCATGGGTAAAGGAAAACTTTCGCCTTTCTTTTATTAAAAATAAATAAGGGAGAGGGATCTACACGCTGCCCGTTTATATTGGCATCTCACATGCGAAGCCAATAGTGGGTAGCAAAACAGTATATTTAATGTGAGAGAGAGAGGGGGCCACATATTTAACGAGGAAAGAGACCGCCTTTTCCCAATAAATAAATCATCTCTTCTAGAAAACCTTGATGAACAATATTGTTGCAAATCGAATACATAAATGTTAAAAGACAAATGGGCATGCTGGCACTCCACACACCACAGTTGAGGCTGAAAGGGAAAGTTAAAGAAATGGAGTTGCACACCTTTACCAGGAGCCTGAGATCCCAACTGTGAAGTATTTGAAGCCTGTGATCCACCGTCAGCTAGCTGAGTAGACTCTTGAGGTTTCACAGAAGATGCCTGACAAAAAGATGTAAAATATTTGAGGCATCCAAAAGTATATAGCATGAATGTAGGATAGAACAAAACTCCAACTGCTACCCATTTCACAAAATGAAAACAACATATAAATGCATGAGCAACATTTAGAGTGAAGTGAAGCAACATTTAGCATTTTATGGCATTAATTATGACATTCAAAACAAATCATTAGGATAAGTCACAACCAATTTGATTTGGACGGTGTAAAGCTAGAGGGAAGAAACACGATGTAGGACTGAAGATTTGCTTATAAGAGTTACAAGTGGATGACCAAAACTGAATTACATGATAGAATGTCCCTGACAACTCTATTTTATTTTATTTTTTTATCTCTGGTAAGACTGAAAACTCTATTTTCTAGTTATAGATTTAAACTAAAACAACCAACAACACAAGAAGTATAGAATTACAACAATCACCAACTACCAGCTGGTAGGAGTGCATGAAAATAACACTAACATGATAGGCACAATGCAGGTCGTAAAGAAGTCTCAAAAGCATTTAATAACGGCACTTTTCCACTTTTCCACTTCACATACCTTTGAAACTTGAAGTCTTGAACACAACATTTACAAGAAGGCAGTCCAACTTTATGTTCCAAGGTTTCAGAACTATTCCATATTTTTTCAGGGATAGATGGAGATAGAGAATCTATGAGTTCAGTTATGTCAAGTAACATTATTTATCAAAGCATTCTTTCCTTGCACTCGACAAACTGCCTCCAATTTTCTTGCTTCAAGCAATCATTACCAAAGGCTCCATAAGTTTCAGGTACAAATTCGGGAAGAAAAAAATACCCAACAGATTATACAACTCCCTCATTCTCTGATACCAACTAGGACTGCATACACTTCATCCATAAACAGGATATAAGGTAAGCCAGCAAAAGTAACATGAGTTTCACTTTCGTCTTTAATGATCTACTGATGTCAATTTCGTGATGTACTGATGCCCATGTCAATAAATTCTAAGCTTAATATGCAGTTGTGTGGGTTCCCTGACTACAGGAAGCAGTGGAGCTACGGTCATAAAAAACAAAAAAACAAATGTTTCCAAGAGCCAATTCAGTAAAACTCAAAAAGTAAGTATTCAAAGACTTCTCAATATCGAGTCCACCATCCATCAACGAACTTGACTGATAAACCTCATAAGATATGCGAAAGATCCCAACAAAACAAAAGACATAAAATTAATATCTCGAAGAAAAAACAAATTTCTAACAAACAATATACCACTAGGCGACAATCCAGATATCAACAAACCAAATATGTACGTAATCCACAATGGAAGATTAATTTTTTGAAGAAAACACATCATAAAAAAAAAGTTATTTTGCTGGTAAAGTCCATAAGAAAAATCAAGAGAATCCGAACTAATAAAAACGTTGCAAAGGACAAGGAAACAGGAATCGCTGGGGTTGGAACAAGCACTTACATTGCATGCAGCAAATCCAAACCTGATATCAACATAGATCATAAGCGAAATTTAACGAAAACTCAATCGAAGAAATAAGAAAATTGATCCCATCGCAGACATAAGAAAATACCCAAATCAACCAATTAAGAAAAACCCCAAGAAAAAAAAAAGACCCAAATCAAAGAAAAGTTAAAAAGGAATATATACCCGAGTCAAAGCAACAGCAGCACAGGTGAGCTTGAGACTATTCTTGAGAAAAATCTGGTACGCCTCGGAATCAATGGGGACTTTAGGTGGATAAAGTTTGGGAAGCTGTGGTAGAGAAGGAGGAGGGTCCTTGATCTCGATAACGTCGTCATCAAGTTCACGTCCAGCATCACTGGCTCTTTTCGTTGAAGACGAAGGACGAGAAACGGAGCTGGAGGGAAGTACAGTTGCCGGAGACGGCGCGGGGGCAGGGGCAGGGGCAGGGGCAGGGGCGGGGGCGGATGATGGCGACTTCTCAGATGCCGATGCTTCCTGAAGTAATCTCTGGAATTCCCATTCGGAAGAACTGCGATTCATCTTGTTGTGTTCTTCACCGGGTCGCGTGGAGGTGTGAGATGGCGGCGCTGTCGGCGCTGGCCAAAACGGGTCGGAAATCTCCTCCACTGAGAACACTCTATCCATTCTCTCTATCTCTCTGTCTTTTCTCTTTCAGTTCACTTTGTAGAGACACACGCCTCGATAAATCTCACTTCTCTACGCAATCTCTTGTTTCTTTCTTGCTTCTATTCCATTAGATTAGACCGCAAGAGGCGACTTTTCCAAAACACTCCCAAGGGGCTTTTGACATTGGAGGCAGAGGCTGCTAAAGCTGCTTTTGGCTGTTTTTGGACTCGCTCGTCTCGGGTCCTTGGATTTAGCAATCGGTATCAAAATCGGATCCTGGTATCAAGATTGTGACTCGGATTATCTACAGCAGGTCGATTCCCTGTGAGAGCATCTGATGGCTGAGAGGGCCTTAGGATACTCTTACTCCCAATCATCAGATCCTGATATGAATTGATCGGATCTATTGAGTTGATTCCCATTTTTGACACCCATTTTTTTTAGAACCATGTTCGGTCCCAAGTAGCCTAATAATGACTACCTTTTCAAAGTATTTGTATTACTCTCTCCTTTCCGCCTTATGATCTTCTTAGGTTTTGTTTATGAATCAGCAGACAACCATTGCATGGGGATGAGAGTTTACGATGCATCTCTTTATTCTCATCCGATGATTATGTGTATAGTCATGCACAATTGTCCCCAAAATCTTTTCCTTTTTGTTTTTACAAAAAAATTTCCTTGACCAAAAAAGGAAGAAGTTATATGATCTATGATTGAAGTATGGATTCAGCGGCTCATGCTTATTGCTCACAAATTGCCTTTATGGGTTGGTCCAATTAAGGATTTAGATGATTATGGTGAAGGGATTCTTATTCTACCATAGGTGCCTGAAAACTAGGTCACATATTTTTATTTTTAATTATTGAAGTGAGACAATAATTTTGCATGCACATATGTCTAGTGTTGGTGCTTGCTACGATAGCGATGATCGAAAAAGAAGAAGAAGAAGAATGAGGGGCGGTGTTTGCAACGGTTGGTAGAGAGTCGGGAACTTGGGTTGGTACTTGTTGTGATGAAGAAGAAGGGAAGAGACACCTCGCATTCAGTAAACACATATGAAGTAACCAGCTAGGTTAATGGCAAGTATTAGATCAATGGACGACTCAAATTCACTATAATAAATGTAGAAATGCAACCCTAAAAACGATGCAGAATGTAATGAAAAAACAATAATAAACAATGCACACAGATTTATGAGGTTCAACAAGATTTCCTACATCCTCGGTGATATGAGATTTTACTTCACTATCAATAGAAAATATGGTTACAGTGTTCATTCTCACACATCTCAGTATTGTTTACATTATAAAAAAAGAAAACCTCACTACAAATATATGACGAAAAACCCTACTATCAGAATATACAAAATTACCTTCAAATAAAAAATTCGAGTGGTAGACTGCACCCCCTTACATCCCTACAAGGGGATCACCATTTTGTTACATCAAGGTGTTTGCATCAGTAATTCTTGAATTAAACTGCAATGAAATACAAGATATCGTACACCAACAATAAAATCAATGATTAAAATCTAATGTAACGTCTGTATCCTCAGAACGCTTAAGCGTTGCTACCACTCTTAACAATAATAAGGTAGACATATGATTGAATCCAAATGCTGATGTGGGGCTTGGCCAAGGATACCAATCGGTGATGCCCTTTTTGCTCCTTTGTTAGGAATGTTGGTGCCCCCACTTGACAATAGAGCAGATAACCTGGAGTCCTTGGGGGCCCTGCCATTGATACCATCATGGGTTTCTGTGAAATGAGCCAGTAGTCACCAAAAAGAGTTTTAAAAAAGAGGAACAACTTTCTTATTGGACTAGATACAATGTTTACTTTTTTTATTTATTTTTTTGATAGAAAGATACAATGTTTACATGTGCTCTCTGATCAACCCCATGACGCAACCAAAACTTTATTGCGGCGCCGTTTCTCTCCACTCCACCTGCCACGGCCATTGCCTTCCGAACTAGCTCTTTTTTTTAATGGAAAAAAGTCGAGCGAACTACCCGCAGTCCCCTTCCATCGCTGTCCCACTCTTGTGTCTCTGCCGCTCACTAATTTATTTAAAGTTGGAGCGAACCGTGTGCCTACCCTTACCTTTCTTTTATTTTAGAAAAATGCATCTAATGACTGAGAGGTTCTTGAAATACGTATGGGCGTATCAATATATTAGAATATATACTTAGGTTTTAATCATCGAACGCACAATGGGCCTCCAACGTGACTGAAGAGGATCTGAATCCCTCCACCACCCCCGAAATCAACAAGAGAATAAGCTTTTATATGATCCTATTTTGATGGTATTGTATGTTGATTGTGGATTATGTTCTTCATTCCAGGGCCATTTGTTCTTGTTAGTTTGAGGCTAATATGCATGTCAATCTACAACGGACAAACCCTAATTGGTGGCTCTCTTATTAGGTCAATAAATCTCTACCATCTGCTCTAACTTTTGGTGCCATATCAGAAATTAATTAGGATCCATCTGAATCCACTGGATTTTCTCTTTTATGTGTCTAAGTCACTCATGACTTTTTACCAAAAAAGGAAAAGGTCACTCATGATTAATAAAGGAAGGGTAAGACAACACTTACCTGTTGGCATAGGTATACATATCCGCACAGGTCAACGGGAGGGCATGCAGAAGAATCTTTAGCGCCCACAAGGTGGGGGCAACACAGTCTTTTCACACCTGCTGTGCCTGAAGCATCTCCTACACCAGCAGGGTAGAGTTTTTTGAGTTCTTTCTATAGGAGAAACCAAAAAACAAGCTCAAACCTGAGTCTTGGCATAAGATTACCAAAATTAGGAATTCAATTCCCCTCAGCCATGTAGTCCCTAATTTGTCTTGGGGCATACAAGAGGTTAGTTTATCTTGGAATGAAGCTATTTCAGTTTGATATTCTGTGAATCTATAGCATCTTCAGGCCATCAATTTCACTAATCAGATGAAGTTATCTATAAGTTATCATCCAGATGAGTGAATGAATGATTTAAGATAAATTAATTTGATGAAATTCTAAGGTGACCTAATTACTTGAGCTGAACCATAAGCATCAAGTCAATCTCATGGACTCCAATAACAATGGAACCCAAAGGTTTGGCAAATTTCAATGCCAATAAATTCAATGAGAGAACTTGGTATGAATATGAACTGCTATTGCTCAGCCAAGAGGAGGCTTACAGATTGAACTAAACTACAACCAGGTTTAGTTTGTATTCCCTTAACTTTCATAGTCTCTCTCACCATCTCCACATCCTCCCACCTCTGTGCCAGAGCATACATATTTGATAAAGCTATATAGTCTTCACATGTAGACAATGAATCCAAAGATCCCTGCTCTTGCTGCAGTTGGAGCAGGAGCTTTCCCACTTTCTCACCCATCACAACATCCCCATCAACTTTGCATGCTCCTAGCAGACTCCTCCACAATACAGGATCGGGTTGAAGCGGCATTTGAGTTATGAATTCGAAGGCTTCTTGTAGGCAGCCTGAGCGACCAAGGAGGTCAACAATGCAACCATAGTGTTGGATTTGAGGGGTAACGCCAAACTTGCTGCTCATACTGTAAAAAAGATGGAGCCCTTCATCGAGAAGTCCTGCATGACAGCAAGCAAATAGTAGGCAGGTGAAGGTGACAGCATTTGGTCTTATATTATTGGCTTCCATTGCACTAAATAGCTCCAAGGCCTCTTTGCCTTGTCCATGGATGGCTAAGCCTGCCATCATTGCAGTCCAAGTCAATATATTCTTCTCCTTCATTCGCTTGAACACATTCAATGCAGTACTCAGGCACCCACATTTTGAGTACATATCGACGAGGCTGGTGCCAATGAAAACATCACCCTCTGGGTCATGTTTTACTTTATGTAAGTACCCATTAACACTGGTTGCTGTCTCTAATACTCCCAAATGAGAACAAGCAGAGAGCACACCAACCATTGTTGTGTCTGTGGGCTTTACATTGCAGGTAAGCAGCATGGCACGAAAGACTACCAATGCCTCTTTGGCATGATCCTTGGTTCCTCTTCTCTCTGAACAATAACCAGTTATCATCGCATTCCAAGAAGCACTGGCTCTTACAGGCATTTCGTCAAACACCTGCCTGGCTGAGAGAAGGTCATTCCTCCTTGCATAAAAATGTACGCTGGTCGTTTGCACGGCGACATCTGATGTGAAGCCGACCTTGATTATCCGGGCATGTATCTGCTTCCCTTCCCATAATCCCATCGATGATGACAATCGAGCACAGGCTCCGAGGACATATTTGTACGTGAAACTGTCGAACACCAACTTCCCCCTAGCAATCCCATGGGCGAAGACCTGAGTTGCTTCCTTGGGAGGCATGCATCTGATCATTACATTATATATGAACACGTTTGGCTCCTCAGAGTACCTGAAGATGAGACGGGCATAATCCATGCCCACTGGAGCTGAAACCACACAATAACAATCGATCAACTTGCCCACCATTGAAGCTTCTCGACAACAATTAAAACCATTGATGATCATTTGCGCGTGAATTTGTTTTAGTTGGTCTATAACCATCTGCCCTCGCTGCAACAGCGAGAGGAATCTTATTCTTAGGAGCCCAACCATATGAGAAGGCTTGATTAATGAGTTATTTGACTGAGGAGGACAAAGCACAGGTGGTTAGTATAAATTGTCCTTGCTCAACTCTTATGGAAGATTCAGTTTTCTCTCGCCAATAAATAAAGGAACCTAATGAAAAGGATTGGAAGAAATTCCTGCATGGAAGGTCTCCAATGTGTTCTACGTGATCTTAGTACCCCTACCCCGCAGACCGCAAGAACATCCACCACAGCCTTCCTTTCTCTACTAGACACCATCACTGATGCCCGAAAACTTCGTCAGATCCATGCCCACATGATCATTTCTGGCATCATCAAAGACCCTTTCGCTGCTAGTCAGTTGCTCTCTTCCCCTGCACTCGTTGAATCCGATTATGCTCGTTTGATATTTACCCAAATCCCTTCACCCAATCTCTTCTCATGGAATACAATGATCTGGAAGCTTGCAGATAATGATGCAGGTTCTATAAACCCAGCTCTTTTAGTCTACAAAGAAATGCTTGGAACCGATGCCAGACCGGATGGCCACACATTTTTGTATCTTATCAGAGCTTTGGCTGCTCGATTGGATCTCCAACAGGGGCAGCAGATCCATTCAAATATTGTTAAAGCGGGATTTGGGACTAATCAATTTGTTTCAAGTTCATTAGTTGGATTTTATGCTGCTTGTGGATTCGTGGATAGAGGGCATCAAGTGTTCGACGAAGTGCCCCAACCAGGGTTGGTGTTGTGGACTGCAATTATGCGTGCCTATGTTTGTGAGAAGAACCCACAAGAAGCGCTGAGACTCTTTGGCAAGATGAGGGGATTGGACCTGATGCCTGATGCAGTGGCGCTGGCAACTATTGTTTCAGCTTGTAGTCAATTGGGCAACTTGGATATGGCAAGGGCACTGCATGGCTTCATAAGCAAGAGTGGAATAAATATGGATGCTTTTCTATGTAGTGGATTTCTAGGTATGTATGGTGAGAGTGGGAGTATAGATTTTGCACATCGTTTGTTTTGTGAGATGCCCATGAAGAATGTTGTGGTTTGGAACACCATGATTCATCAATATGTCAAATGTGATAACATCGACCTTGCATATCAATTGTTCAAGATAATGCCAAACCCAGATGTAGTATCATGGAACACAATGGTTGGGGGACTATCTAGTGTAGGCCGGTGCAAGGATGCATTAACTCTCTTCCACCAGATGGAGTCATCAGGTGTGAAGCCTAATAAATTGACCTTATTGATCACCCTCTCTGCCTGTGCTAGTCTTGGGGCTTTGGACACTGGCACTTGGATTCATGCCTACTTGGAGAAGAACCGACTGAACTCGGAGTCCACTTTAGATCCTGGTTTGATTGACATGTATTCTAAGTGTGGCAGCATTGATAAGGCACTTCAAGTTTTTGAGAAGATACCTAGGAGAGATCTCTTCTCATGGACATCTATCATATGTGGACTAGCAATGCATGGGCATTCGAAGCAGGCCCTACATCATTTCCATCAGATGCAAGAAGCAAAAGTGCAGCCAGACGATGTCACAATGGTGGGAGTCCTCAATGCTTGTGCACATGCAGGACTTGTAGAGGAAGGCTGGAAGTTATTCCATTCAATGAAGGAAATTTATAAATTGACACCCAAGATTGAACACTATGGTTGTATGATTGATCTTCTGGGTCGAATGGGATGTCTGCAAGGGGCATACAATCTTATAATCGAAATGCCTATGGAGCCCAATGCGATCATATGGGCAGCTTTATTGAGTGCTTGTAAAGTCCACAATAATGTGGAATTTGGTGAGATTGCATCCAAGAGGCTGCTTGAATTAGACCCATCAGATCCATGGGCGCGTGTAATGCTGTCTAACATGTATGCAGAAGCCTCTAAATGGGAAGCAGTTATGAGACTGAGGAAAGAGATAAAAGAGAGTGGTATGAGGAAAGCACCTGGGTGCAGCTTAATAGAGGTGAACGGCACAGTTCATGAATTTCTTGTTGGTGACAATTCACATACCATGCAAGCAGAGATTCATTCAATATTAGAAAAAATGGAGATAATGTTGAAGTTGGGATGATATTAAAGATACTTGAATGAATCCAATTACACACTTGAAAATGTCATACAAAACTGTTCTTAAAGGAGTGCAGCCTTTAGGGACTTGGTGAATGTTTCTAGCTCTTTCAATCCATCCTCGGGAGATTTAGCTTCACCCAGCAATTTCACCATGGCACTACCAACAATCACACCATCAGCACCCCATCCTGCTATCTGAATCAAATGAGAGTTGAAGTGGTTTATAAGGTTCTTGCACTGAATAGAGTTTGAAATGGAAGTATAAAGTGTGATTGTCTTGTATGTTATGGCTGACCTGTTTAACTTGCTCCGGTTTTGATATGCCAAATCCAACTGCCACTGGTTTATCTGTTTTCTGTTATCATAATAGAGGTAGATTTAGGCATTGAAGATGTATGTTTCTATAATTCAGTTAACGATGAACTCCACTGATGGCCCTCAAATAGATGTACATCACTTTTCAACTGATAACCCAAAATATCATCAATAAAATCATCTAAACCATGGTTGCAATGGACTATTTTTTTGTTCTGTTGCTTTTCTCTTAATGCTGCGCAAACTAAACAACAATTCCGACGGTAGTATCATTCCATCATGCATCCAAAGGGTGAATATTTCATCAATCAATTTCACAAATTGTATTTACTTGCATATCTAGAGGGCAGACCTTGGCGCAATGGTAAGGTTGCTCCATTGCGACCTAGTGGTCGTGGTTTCAAGCCGGGAAAACAGCCTCTCCGCAAAGCGGGGGTAAGTCTGCGTACTTATGACCCTGCCAGACTTCGCAGTGGCGGGAGCTTCGTGCACTGGTACGTACAGCAGCTTGAAGAGGTTTTAGCTAGGGTTATGTATAAGACTGACTAACTCCAAGTTGCATGTCTTCAAAAATCATGCAATCTGTCAGTGAAGTTGACATCTAAATCAAGTGGTGAACTCTGTATAGCTTTCTGGAAAAGAGTAAGTGAAACTTTTACGCTTTATGGCAAGAATAATGTGTTAAAAACAAACCTCCTTAATTTCTTGTAGAAGAGATTGCACATGACCGCTTACAGATGAACGGGCTCCAGTAACTCCAACCGAGCTCACCTATATGAGAGAATTTGTAGTTAGTACGATATTTAAGTAAAGGAGTTTGTCCACAAGGAAGATACAAAGGCAACATTACATCCATATTTTATTTTTCCTTCTACATTCTGTTTAGGTTGTCAGGGACCCCAATTTTCCTTTTGAGTAGAGTTTGGTAACAGTATCAGATACATGCATGATGTGTGGAAATAGAAAACCCAAGGGGGGAAAAAGGGGAACAGGTATTGAAACAGATAAGCTAGTAGGCCTATAAGCCCAAACCAAGTGTCCAAGCCCATGCAAAGTTTTCAGCTTAGCTTCTTGAGAACCCTAAACCTCCAGTATACTGGATTTCTTAACAATTTCATCTGCTCCTTGGTTGTGAGTTTCAGTTATAGGATGCCAGTTCAAAATGACCCAACGCGCTGCAATATAATATTCAGAAATTTTGGGATTTTCGGTTGTTTCAGCCCTTTCCACCAATTTTTCAGTCCATTTGGGATGGAAGAACTGTTGGGCCAAATACTAAACAGTCTACTTCAAAGGTTCTCGGGCATACACCCAACTAAGAGGTGTCTCCACATCTGTCAGACACTTCAGTTTCCACTCAAAAAATTAAATAGACTCAAAATCATCACTATTTTTCCACCCATTACTCCATGAGAGAATTACCACCCTTGTTATTCAATATGGTAATGTGAAAACAAAGGTTGTTAACCTGTTACCATCTGAATGAATCTCCTCAATTCAGCTTTAACAACACAGGGAAATAGAGAAATCAACATTTCAGGCTTTTGACAAATCTTGATATTTATTCGTAAAATTTCAACTCAAACGTTCCTATCTTAACTCTTAATGCTTTCTGAAGTTCAGTTTCCTGCTTCAGATTGTAAGAACAACCACATCATAGAACGGTCTTATGGGATGCAATAAATCTGCCTACAACAACAAACTCAGCCTTATCCCATCTTTAATGTGGCCGGCTACATGGATCCATACAAAACAAAGTAGGGGAAAAGAAGTCCAAACAGAAAAGGGGGAATAGGGGGAATGAAGAGATGAAAGGACGAGAGATGAGAAAAGAAAGATGAGAGTAGGAGGAAAAAGGCACAACCCAGAAAGTCAGGAGAATCTCAGCTAAATAGGGTTGGCTACATGGACCCTTGCCATCCAATAGGCTCTATCTGAGGTCACACTTGGGACAAGACTAAGACTATGCATGTCATTCCTCACAAATTCTCCTCTGGTCATTTTAGGCCTGCCCCTAGATCTTTTACCTCCTTACAGGTGAGGGATGGACAACAAGCATAACATAATTAATATCTCTTTCTTCTTTTACTTTACATAGCTTTTCAACTGCTTGATAGCTAGAGTTGAACAGATGAGATTACAGACGCCATCATTGGGGCATTCCGCGCTACGCGTTGGGCGCTAAAGAAAGCAGTGAATCACCTTCTGTAGTTGAAGAAAGTAGGGATTCACGGACTAGGATAGATGCAGCTGAGCCATCAATTCAATCTTCAAATGGACAGTGAGATCAAACCAGAGACCAAAGCAGGGCTCGACGAAACAGAAAGTATCATGGTGTCCTTCCCTGAAATGGAACTTTCATGCTAGAGCAAGAACTAGCATGAAAGTCGATCTATTACGACAAGCGTAGTTCGTATTTCATTTTCTTCTTCCAAGCCAAGCCCCAAAACCTCTCCTGGAAAACGAACAAGTGCTTCCTTAGATCATCAACGACTCGAAGGAGCTGAGATCCACCAGTGGAAAGCCTGTTGAAGTCATGGCGATAGAACCAGGAAGATTGAGCTAAGGACCACTGATCCTGATCCCTCCTCGACGATCTTCCCATCTAAATCAACAAGAGCAATCTGAATCAGATCACTCTTCCGTACTAGGCCATCCTCAGACCTCCGTTGAAAATGGCCATACCGTCTCAAACGATTTTGGTGGAACTTGTCATTGATTGGGGCAACTCCCATCAGCTCTAATATGCTCATTTCTTATTTTATCCTTTCTAATTTTGCCGCACATCCATATTAACATCCTCATCTCTGCTACACATAGCTTCCCTACATGACACTTCTTAATTGCCTAGCATACTTCCCCATACATCATAGTCGATCGCACAACAGTCCTATAAAATTCTCTCTTAAGCTTTAACTAGATACATTGAACACAACACTCCGGACGCACCTCTCCACTTCATCCATCGCACTTTAATACTCTGAAAAACATCACTCTCTATGTTATATCTAAATAGTCAATTTGCGGAATCTTTCTCCTCAATTTTCACCATTTCATCATCCATCATAGAGTGACTAAAGTTACACATCATATACTCCTTCGATCTACTAATCTTAAAACCCCTTGTTTCCAAGGTTGATCTCCATAGCTCCAACTTAGAATTAATCCATGCTTTTCTCTCATCCACTAAAACGATGTCATCAGCAGATGCAATAAATCTGCCTTAAGTCCTAAAATTCTCCCTTAAAACCTAAAGCATTAGCCATACACCTTACTGACATTCTCCAGGGATCAGGTCATTCTCTCCAGGGAGGATCCTTTCATCCAGTCAAGCAATTTGGGACATCATTCAAGATAAAAATCATCTAAATGTCCAAATTCACAAGGCTAGAAAAATAAGTTTCAATAGGAAGGCCTAGTGGCCTACACATAGGATTTTGGATCCTTGTCCACCTTTTGACAGTCATATATTTACTCATCATAACAAAGATGGTAACCGTCAACATAAACGAGAGCTACACATTTGAACAACTAAACTCCATGTCCAGTAACAAGGGAGGAAACAAAGGAGAAATGTGTTGATAATGCACAACTTTATGCAACTAGTTCATGAAAGTAAAGTAAATCATAATAACCAGACAACCAGTGCAAGTGGAGATATCAGGTATGTTAAGAGCTTGTCAATGAACTTCTTATAAATCATACAACAAGGAATTTTTGAATGACGAATAATGAACACATCGTAAATAAAACTCAGCCATTAAGACCTGCAAGTTAACCAAGGAACAAGTATGTAAAGTTTATCAGCGGGAGAAAGCATCTTACAAGGTAAACAAATCCTCCTGAAGCTTCAACAATATCTGCCATTCGATCTGTTGGAGTAGTCGGTGTCGTCAGCAGCACCTCAACCACAAAAGAAAAGAAAAATGAAACAACTGAACCGAATACAGATATGAGATATTAATAATACATATCAGAAAATTGACTAAAATGAATATCCAACACTCCATTCTAATTTGCCAGCATAAATCATGACAGTTAACAGAACTACTAACACACAACCTATACAGTGGCCAAGCAATTCATGGGTAACCTTACAGATTGGCTACGTGTACATATACAGCACCTTTGCAACATTACTGTCCATGTCAACCTCATACCTTACTGTTTGTGAAAGCTTTAGTACTATGAATTTCTATGGCAGACAGAGAGAGAGAGAGAGAGAGAGAGAGAAATAGATCCTTAACTTCTTATCAAACCAACTTTTATGTACAAACTCCATTGCTTTAAAGGAAATACATATAAAGCTAAGTACCATTGTGTTAATAAGAACTACATAACATTCAGGTAGTATCTAAGCAGTTGTGCCATATTGATTCCTGTACATACAGCTAACATGAAAGACGAATCAGTGGCTTGCGTGATACACCGCTTGTTTATGAAATATAAGCTCAAAGAAAATTAAGGAATAATATGAGTTGCTTAGTTCAGCAAAATTGCAATAGAGATGGAGCTAGAGGATGTATGAGCAATGGAAATTTAATAAGAAAGTGAGGGGGTTCAAAATTGCCTAAGAATAGGGTTTGGATTTCCAGCATAAAAACCATAATTTAGATTTCCAGCATAAAAACCATAATTGCAGTGACAGATTTAGAAAGCAGATCCAGAGGAAATCAAATATCAGATGATCAGAGGTTCTGATCTGGAAAAAAATCTGGTCAAGTACTCTATTCTGACCAAAGGATATAATAGTAAAAAATTGAAAGAAATCCAACGGCCAGATGTCAAGTTACTGAAGTTTCCTAGTGGAATAAGGAAGCTGAAAACTCAGGAATAGAACCAGGCAACAGACAACAGACAACAGACAACAAACAACAAACAACAACCATATTACTATAACCTTATCCCAACTAAATGGGGTCGGCTACATGGATCCAATATGGTAAAATAAAAATAAGAATAAAAGAAGTAACAAAATGGAAGTAATAGGAGGTACAAGGAGGTAACATGAGGTAAGAGAAGAAGTCAAAAGCAGTAGTCAACGACAGCATCACAGGAACATCCCCTACTGGGGATCAGCCACATGGGTCCTTGTCTGCCAGATAACTCTGTCCGCAGTCATACTAGAGAAGAGCCCTAGCATATGCATATCCTTTCTTACTACTTCGTCAATAGTCATTTTAGGCCTGCCCCTACCTCTTCTTGCTCCTAAAAGAATCTGGTCGTTCTTCCTTACGGGGGCATCCACGGTCTTCGTTAAACATGACGATACCACCTCAACCGGCTCTCACGGAGTTTGTCCAGGAATAGAAACCAGAATCAATATAATATTCAATGACAGAGCAAAATCAATTCTGATTTGAATTGAGGCTTGGTTGAATGCTTGATTCAATGGTGTGAACAAGTCTTAAAACCTGATGCTAATCTAATGGCCAGATTTAAAATAACAGAAGAGTCCTACTAAGGATTTGATTCTTGAAAACCAGCTAACCAGAAGAAATGGATGGCTGATTTATGGAGATTCAAAAACAATACCTGTTATCAGATTGTCATGACAAACAGAATCCTTAACTGTAACTGAAAGCAAAACTGAAGTAAAATAAAACATGCGCAGGACAGGAATATCAGATCTGGAATTTAGTAACTGAGAGGAAATAACAGAAAAAGTAAATGCTGGCCTGTTCAGTTGATAGGGAATTAAGTGCAGTAAATAAAGATCAGGAACCCACCTGATTATTTCCAGAATCTACCAGAACACCTACTGAATCCACAGCAGAGAAAACACTTGGAATCCACTAAAGCCTGAAATCTACAGACTGAAGAAGCTGAAGCTCCCTTTTCATTAATCAAACCTGTGGGGTATGGCCAAAGACCAAGATGTACTTATTAAGGCCGTGGTTGAAGAATGCATTCGAGGCCGATAATGCATTCTAAGAATTCATACCAAACGCAGCCTTTGTCCTCCACCCATGAACTTAAACATCTGGACAACATGTATTTGTTATCTCATCTTTACAATCTCACATTTTGTAGGCCCCAAACAATCTGTATAATTCTGGTTCAACCTAAAGTATTGATACATGTGAAAGCAAAGGTCCAAAATAAGCTAGAACGGCACAAAAAATAATTAAATATAAGGTAATGATTCCAGAAACAAATAAAAGAACTGTCCTGAAAATATTCTTGAAGCCGATGCTTTGAGATTGAAATCCTACAATTCTAATCATTATTTACGACCTTATAAGCCAAAGATTTAATATTAAACAATTCTTCCCATCACAAACCAAAATCTGAGAACCAGAAAAGGAAAGCGCAAAAATGGAGGGCCTACTAATTCAATATTGTTCTTAGCTGCCTCTATCCTCAAGATTTCAGTCTCCTCCAGAGGAACATCCGGAACCACAAGCCCTGAAGAAAAAGGATTGAATGAAACAAAATTATACATTAAATTAATAGAACAAGAAAATAAGACAAAGGGAGGGATACATGTTTCAGATTTTAAGTAGTTCATACGTTGAAAAAAAAAGTATGATAGAAATTTACAGCCATAGCCTATACATGCTACAGTTATTAGAAAAGAATTTTTTTTTCTTTTTCCCTTTCATGTTTGCTGGTTACATTGTGTTAGTGCCCAAACTAGCCCCTCAATAGTCCAGTTGGGTTAAGTTATAACCAGCCCAAATCAAGCCCTTTTCTGGTCATTGAATTAGGTCATGGTCAAGTCCACGCTGGGGCCCAAATATTGGATATACTTATTACTTGAGCCCACATTCTTATGTAACCATTGACAGCAGCTGGAGAAGGAGATATTTTGACAGCATTAGTGGGTCCCATAGGCCCTTGTATGAGAAGGACGTCCAAGAAGATATATGAGATTATGAGGGCCCCATAGCCAGCTTGCATGGGAGGAGTTTGGAAGTTGCAAAAATCATTCAAGATCCTTGAGTTTCTTAATATCTAGTTACTATTTTCATTAGTATCTATTTCCTCTTGTAATGCTTCTTATTTATTAACTATTTCCATGTAGTTTCTACTTTCAGTTTTCTGTTTTAGAAAGTAGATTTTCTATCATTGCCATAGTATCTTAGGAGTTTCTATTGCTGTCTAGCACTCTGCCACGCATGGAGAGTTCTATTTTTTATAATTGGTTTACTCTATTTTATGAATACAAGTAAGGGAGAACATCCCCATCGATTTTTGGCAAAAGAATAAGTCTCTTATTTTGAAGAAGTAGGTCCTATGGGAATTCCAACGTGGTGAATCCTTGGTTGGGTGGTGGAAAAGCCTCCCTTGGCCTTCGGTTGTGAAACCAGGTCATTCTTTCCTCTTGTTATCTTATTCTTCTATTTCTTCTCTCCAACTTCTTCTCTAAGTTTTACCAACAACACAGTTCCTGAGTAGGTGATGTTCAAGGTATTCGGAAACTGAGTCTTTGAGGGTTCGATTCTACACGCATCCTTCCCTCTCTTATTGGTATTATTTCAATTATTAATCATCTCAGTTTCTGCCCAGATTTGTTCTCTGTTACAGTCCTGCAATAGCAATTTCTGTTCTATTCTGATTTCAGCCCATCTATCCTTCAGATTGGGCCAATATTTGGAGGGATTCTTCGCCTCTTATAGGACTCGATTCAACCAGGAATGGGTGTACATCTGGTCATCAGATTGGGAGATACTGCTGTGTTTGTTTACTTTCTATTGCTTGACTTCCCTAGTTACTAATTCTCTCCTTAATCAGCTCCTGTAGATCCAACCGTTGGATCATTATGAAATTTTGAACACTTACTCTGCAGGGTATGAGCCTTATTCTATCAAATTTTCAGCTCCATCTAAATTTTAAATGTTGAGTATTTGATTACTCTTACTTCTGGATCTGTTTCTACCAAGAATTTAATCACTGCAATTCTGCCCAGTGACTTCTTGTCCATTAATCTGTCCTACAGGTTATTGATCTTTATCACATTGAACCAACTAAACACTACGGAATTTGAACAGGTGTGTCATTGTGCCAACAATTATATTTTTGCAACACACAGTTGCATTGCCATATGCTATGCAATTAGCAAGTGACCTAAATATGAAGTTCACATCTCAAGGTTGAAATAGAATGCTGATTTGTCAGTCAATGAGGAGACCTAAAGTAGTCATTCATTCCTTGAGTTACATTGGATCTATGTTATACAGTTATAGAAAGGATAAGATTTATGTAACAAAGGTACTATGTGTTGCATATGGTATTATGGTAGGGCTCCCATTTTCAAGTGCTGAGTTAGGCCATTTACTAGTTAGATTCTGCATAAAATACTGCATAATGCATAAGAAAGCATCAGGGATTATCAGCAGGAAGCATTGAATGTTCTAGACCGAGCTACATAACAGCAATACTGATATTAAAATATCCAGGCCAATAGGAGAGAAAGGGCATAACTCTATCAAAGCCGACCTTATATGTATATACACATGCACACACACCCCAAACATTCAACAGAGCATTAACATTTCAGCCAGAAGATAATATTTTTTTTTTTGGTAGTTGAACCAGAAGATAATATTACCACGCACTCCGGCATCTTTTACAATTGACATGAACTTCTCAGTGCCACGCTTGAGTATTGGATTGTAATAGGTAAATAACGCAATTGGACAAGATAATTGTGGGACAACCTACAAAATTAGTAAGAAAAAAGAAAAAATATCCTGATCATGGATTTTTTCATTACCATATTGACTCAGAAAATAACAAGCCTACTATAAAATAATCAAGAAATGAAGAGATCAAAACCATAATTTTTAAACTTTTATTTTCTGGGTAATCCATAACCCTAACATTCAAACATATGCAAGTGTATGTAAAAAATTGAGCTCATGATATTCATGCATACACTCACATACATGAACTTAAGCATCTACTATGTGCATATTCTTCTTATATAATTCATGATGTGGTAATGAACATGTTGAAGTGTATTGTGTGGTAGTGTACCGTGGGATAGTGTGGTGCTGTTTACCGTGGGATAATATGGTAGTGTTGAGTCGTGAGTTGGTCTTTTTTTATTTTACTTTTACTGTCATTAAACTTAGGTTGTATTTAGACTTTGAATCTTAGTAGGTTTCCTACTAAGAGTATATTTCGTAAGTTAATATAAACGGGGAACTAGACCATGATAGAGCACTTCTCTCTCTTCCTATCGTGGCTCTAGCTTTCCCCTTTCTTCTTCTCTTTCTCGTGTATATATGCTGATTACCAGTGTTTGTTTTGCTACAATACATACGAGAAAAATGCATACACCACTGACCATGATACAGTGGTAGTATAGCCAGCAACCATTTTGAAGTATTTGGGAAACATAGATACGTTGGTGCCTGGCACAGTACATTAAATAGAGTGGGTAAAAAGGAGAAAACAGGAGAAATGCAGTAATATCGGTGACCTACCCCCTTTAACATGGAGATGATCGAATTAAAATCGGTCCCTTTTGCTAAAGCACGTGTAGCAGCAGCCTACAATATCAAACAGAAGGCAAGACAATGGGAAAGAAAACTGGGAAAATGTAAACAGGAAATGAATAAAGTTATCATTTAATCAAACCTGGATAACTGGGCCATCCGCCAAAGGATCAGAGTATGGTACACCCACTTCGATTATGTCTGATCCACAGGAATCAAGCACTTTCAAAGCTTCAGCGGTTGTTGATAAATCAGGATCACCAGCCGTGACGAATGGGATAAGAGCCACCTTTAAATGAGACATATTCATATTATATAAAGCATTATTGGAAGAAGAAAAAAATTGTTTTCCAGAAGTATCTATCAGATCGCAATAAACAATCTCAACAGCTTAGGATCGATTTCGTTTCATAAAGATCAATTAGTGGAATGGCAAGTGGATGAGAGCTTATGCAGAAAAGAATTTGCTAACTTTGACAGTGTCTCTTCAGTAAAAATTGATTTGCAACATTAAGACAATGAGATCAGTATCAACTGGCTAATCCAAGAAATTTATAAGTACAGACATTCTATATTTCTATATATGAGATAGCTACACAAACACAGAAGTCACATATGTAAAAGATCTTAAACTGGGTAATGTGGTAATAAATATAATGGACCGGATATTTTGTTCTGCACCTGGAAATTGGGGATATAAACTCAGGGCGAGAGAGGTTTGCTGCTTTGGAAAAGTAGTCGAGTGAAATAATTCCTGATTAAGCTTGGTACAAGGGCAGTCTTGGAGTTGCCTAACTCATTCCTATTTTCTGAATCTTCTTCTTCAGCTCTGCTCTGCTCTTTTTGCAGTTTTCCATTTTTGGAAGGCCAGCATATTGGATATTTCTAGTTTAATTAGAAGTTGCAATAGCCTGGTTTCATATAGAGTCAGGATTGGTTGGACTGAGAAATGCACATCTAAAACCACACAGATTCCAAACCAGAATAGATATAATCAATCTGAAACATGAATAATGGGAAAGAGAAAATGGAAAAATAGAAGCACATTAGTTAGATAAGGTTGGCAGATCAGGTCAATAACTGTAACCACTGAATTTAGCCATTGAATGTAATACTAGTAGACCCGAATCGGAAGTATAATTTCAAAGTCTTAATTGATATACCATCTGATTGTATTGTTGATTTGTTGTGAATTCACATCTATTGCTTCTAACACTGATATCAACAAACACATTATGACTCAAACTGAAAATGAATATATGAAATAGATGAAGTTCTACTCACCCCCCCCCCCCCCGATTAATAATGAGGTTCTTCTGGAAATGATTTTGAACTTCCAATTTCATAAACCTCCTTTCATCTATGAAAGAATATATGAATTGGATACTAATGGATTCTTCTGGAAATGATTTTGAACTTGGACATCTTGAAAAGTGATTTCTATTCATAACCCTTTCATCTACGAAAGAACACATGAATTGGATACTAATTGGTTCTCTGATAAACGTATCAACCATCCTGAAAGTAGGTTCTAAACACGAAAACAAAAATATTCACTCGGACTTCCAATTTCAACATAAGTAGACCATGCAAAAAAATATAAACAAAACCATTAAAGTAGAGAGATTCAAAATACGATAACGAGATTAAGAGATGCAAAAGCTTACCTTTCCTTGCTGTTTCAGATTAGAGAACGTCTCAGATAATCCACGAGCCGGTGCAATACTGAGGGTAGCCATCATATTACGAGACTTGAAAGAGACTGTGAAACTCCGACTCCGTAGCCTAAGACAATGGTTCTGGAATTTCTTGGTTTGTAGAAAACGGGTTGATTGCAGAGCAATAGCCATTCCTGATTCCACTCTTCAAAGAAACTTGTCTGTGTCCGCGAGGAGTAAAATGGGGTTTTTCTGTTTTTTGTATTTTTTTTTGGGTTAATGGGTTTTTGTTTATATATTTTTTTTGGTAAGAGGGTTTTTGTTTAAATCAATGAGCGAATTACAAGGTACACCAGAGGTTCAAAACGCCTTAATGAACCGTGGGACCTACCAGATCAATAAGGACGGTCCAACTGGAGTTCCATCTGTTCATGTAACCATTAGATGGAAAGGAAAAACGAAACACCCAAGAAACAATGTATGGTTATGGGTGTCAAATCACGCGGTTTCGGGTAAATGGTACAGTTCAGTTGAACGGTTATACAGTTCCAAAAGTATCATACAAAATGTCGGATTCTAAAATCTATTCTCATTTTACCTTTCAAAAAATGATTTTTTAAAAAGGTATAAATAATTATTTAATATAATACAGCGAATTAGAGGGCTAGGATCTAAGTCGTGGACCCCATCTACTTGTATTCTACATTGTTACTGGTTTTATTCCTTTCGCTTTTACTTTTCATTTTACTCGTACAAAAAATTATATTTTCTTCAACTTTACTTGGATCCATGTAGTGGACCCCATTAAGTTGGGATAAGGTTTTTGTTGTTGTTGTTCTTGTTTGTAAATATATTTTACTTATTTATTTATTTATTTATTTGTTTTTTGAATGATGATTTTAAAAAACTAAAAATATAAATAATTTCATTAAGGTGAGGTGAAACTATGAGGATGTGGCGGTTTAAATTGCCAAACCAAACATGAACCAATGAACCATTTATTAGATGGTCTCAGTTTTAAAACAAAACCAAACTATTTATTAAAAATATTTCACAATTCGGTTTGGTTTTGACACCCTTAGAGACATGATGGAGCCAACCATTCGCAGTAGAGTTCTGGTCTGAGTCCTACAAAGTCACCCAGATATTCCCCTACCCCACCCCCAAACAATAGGAACCCCAAGTAGTAGTGGTGGCTATTATTGATTCAGATGAAGAAACAATGTATCATCCTAGATTCCTAAGTTGATCCATTGACATGATCTCCTTTTTTCTTCAAGGGTGTGAAACTCATATGATCTGTTGCAATGTAGTTGAAAGCCATTAAAAAAAAAAAAAAAAGTAGAAGATAAAATAAAAAATGGCGAGTGGTAGCAGGATGTAAGTATTGTAATATTATTTTCACTTTCTTTTAATATTAACTGTCCATTTAATATTAGATTAATCTAAACCATTTATTAGTTTTTTACATTATAACTGATTCATAGTTTTTAGGGTAGAGAGATGACGGACGTGGTTATTTAACTTGTCTACTATTTTATAATATATAAATAAATAAATAAATAATAAAAATCCAATATAAGCGGACTCCTCCTTCGATTTTGCTGGAAAATCTCAATTCTCTCTCTCTCTCTCTCTCTCTCTCTCCCTCAAAATATGATGAGATAAGAAAAAAATCAACATAACTATTTTCATGCACTGAGCATATGAGAGACTTGGCTACACATATCCAAATACCACATATCCAAATACCATGTTTACATTTTAATCATCAGGGAAGGGATTTGGATAGTTAAGTTTGCATGTATGGCAAAGGATAAATTTGAATTTATAAAGTAAACAAAACTATTGAATATCTAGGATTTTATTATTACTTATTGGGTAGATATTATTAACCTATGCGAATTTACCATGGATGCAAATCTTCATTGAAATTGGTAAACAAAACTTCAACTAGACTAGATAATAGTGAAAAAGAAGAAGAAAAAAAGGAACAACCTTGAAGAAGAAGCAAGGCGAGAGAGAGAAAGAGAAGATCGAGATTTCTAAGTGGAATGAAAAGAGAAGTCCGCTTATATTGGGATTTTTATTATTTATTTATTTAAATATTAATAATATTAAACAGAGTTGTAACTGTTTACAGCTCTGTTAGCAGGATTAACATATTTAACACGTGTCAATCATATCACTTACGTGAACATTCACCGAGCTTCAAACGTTTCATATTCCTATTTTTCTACACGTACTGCGACCATTTTGCCAATAAAAAATATGCAATAAAACTTAAGGATCCCCATGAGGATTTTCAAAATCCTTGAAGAATCCATAACCTAATTGCAAACAGATCTTTCGAAAGTCATTTTAGAAATAATTTATTTAATAGACATATATACCTAGAGCGATATGGAAAATCAACTGTGTGATATCTACGAAATAATCTAAATTAATTACCTGTCAAATTTCACCCTCAAATACAGTCTTTGGTTTTCCATTGGATGTCATTTACTTCATTGTATCTCCATATATTGTTCTTTACACGTGTAATTTATTGGTAGTTTCAACTTTTTTTTATTTAAATGTTTTGCTACTTGGCAATCATTAATCGATCATTGGCATATATTAAAAACATATCTCTTCACTTATTCATCCAGTTGCCCATATATTTGTTGGTGTACGATGTCTTGTATTCCGTCATAGTTTAATCCAGGGAGTACTGAACCAACTGGTGCAAGCGCCTTGACAGGTAAGACAACGGTCCCTATTTTCCATTGATAGTGAAGCAAGATCTCATTTCATCGAGGATGTTCGGCAATTTTGTTGAACCTTGTAAATCTGTGTGCATTGCTTGTTCTTGTTTTTCCATTATTTTTTGCATCATTTTAGGGATGTGTTTCTAAAATATTTGTATTCATTAAACATCGTGTGCAATCAACTTGATGAAACTTCTACTGCATCTTGACATTCATTTGAATGAGTTTGTGTAGACACTTAAATTTTTTCACCCTCTCGACAATGATAATTAAGTTCCATCAAACTTTTACATCGTCCACATGTCATAAATTTTTATCAAGGGAAAAATAATTTTCCTGAATAAGCCAATGCTCAAGCCCTCGATGTGAGGTCACACCCAAATCTTTTATTATTTTAAAACCATGGAATTGAAATTTTTTAATGAGTTATTTGACTTCCAAGTGATGAATGTATCGAATTATTAATGAGATTGGAGTTGCAAGGTCAAATTTGAAGATAAAGCCCCATGGTTTGTGCCGGTGGAATTTGATTGGTTAGTTAATTTTGTTTAGTTGGGATTTCAAAATTCAGGTTGAGGGGAATTTCATACACTCAAATCTTATTTCTTACATTCAAATCTCACCTCACCATCTCAATTACCAATTTTCCCATTTGTTATCAATGACGTGGAGAGGATCCTTTGTTACGTAAAGACTGTGACATTTATTTTTTTTTTTGCCTTTTCTTAATAGACACATGGGTAAGTGGAGTCGAGACATGGGCATCTTTTCACAACCTGATTCTACTTCCCTATATATCTAAGCATACCCAACATTATTGGTAATTTTCTTTTCCCTTTCTTTAGTAATTTAACTTGCTTAGTTAACATTTAGTTAATTAGGTTATTGTTTTATTATTTTATGATCTATTGCATGTTAGTTAATTAATTATTTGATCGGATTCCATCAGTCCATTACTACATTGTTTTATTAGCTTAACCATGTATTAATTATTTAGCTCATGAAAGATTAAATTCTAAAATTTATTATTTATTATTACTTTTTTAATACTGAATTAATTTTTTTATTACGTTATCAAAAAAAATATATATATATATTTACTTGTTCAATCACTGTTGGCATTCGTCCCTTAGCATGACTCTCCCTTGATTGAATATGCTTAAATGGAGTCGCGGATTGATTTCGCTATAACTGAAATTGATACAAAGATTTTCTTCATTCACTAGTTGATTGTTTGTTAATTGAGATGGTGAAATTAGATATTTGGTTTGAAGTAATGTTTAGATTTAAATAATTTCTTTTGCATAAGGTATTTAGTATGGCATATTTAATTAAATGCATGGTATTTAGTTATTTGGCATAACATTAGATAAACTCATATGTTTAATTGGTGTGATTTTCTCTTTATTAGTGTATATATTTAGCTTCCTCATTTTAGTATAGTTCATTTTAAATTTGTGTTGTTGTTTATATTAGTTATGTGATAGTTATTTTATTAGTTTTGCTCAATAATATATATTAGTATAATGTAATCTTAATTCATTTCATATAATTATAATATAGCATCTAGTATAATCTTAGTATACTTAACTCACTTTAACATAGTATATTATGTAGATATGTAATGTATAGTAATCTCAATATACTTAATACAATTAGTATAAATATATTTAGTTATTAGCATAAGGATGATAATTTTAAATAGGTAAGCTAGCGTTAATTTAGTTAAAAACCTTAACACATTGGTTTTAATTAGGATCTCATAATACACTTAAACACATCACTTAGGGCTAGTGAAATTAGAATAAATTAGGTTTCATAATGTACTTAATCATGTAATTAGGTTAATTATTTTTTTATTAATACATTCATTTATCGTAGTTAATCTAATGTAGTTTTTATAGTTATTTAATTCAAGCTTTAGCTAATTAAAAGTTTTTACCAATTAGTTTAAATTTTTCATCAACTTAGGGTTAAATTTATTTGTTTGTAATTAGTCTAAGTAGGTTTCGTAACATGTTAAACCTTTCAAATTATTTTAGTTCATTTAGTTTAGTTCAGCAAAACTTAGTCACTTGGTTTAGGCTTCACAATACCCAATTATCTAGTTTAGAGACTCGTGATTTAGATTATGAGTAGTTAATAGGAATAGTCTAAATAGAAGGATACTAATATTTGTCCATCTGAACTTGGTGCCTAACATTTACAAATTGTAAATTGAAACATACCCAGTAACTTGGGGTGGACCATAGCTGATTCATGGAGTTTATAGTTTCTCTCCCATGGGCAGGGCATTTTTGGATCCTAGACATTAATTTTGGTGGTGATTCTCATTTTACCCATTTACTCTCATTCAAAGTGAGTGGGTATAGTTTTGAGGTGGAAACATCTTGATGACCCCTTTTAAATTCATATCTATGGGACCTAAGACGCCACCTTTGGCGCTCGTAGGGGGTTATGTCTATAGTTGGCTACATAGATCTTGGTTTGCCATTCAACTCTTTTATAAAAGCAATTTAAGTTCTAGTATAGTTACAAAATCAAAACTCTTTGCATCCAGTAGTTTTGTAATCTGTGGTTTTATTCATTATAAGTTGTAGATTTAGAGGTCATCTGTGCATAGTTAATTTTCATCAAATTTGGCTTTAAAAGTTAGGATCCCATCAATCACCCAAAGATTGACAAAGGAACATAGGAGATTAATAGAATCACATTCTTAGATCAAATTGAATCATGGTCTTTGGTACTATGTGGTTTCAAATTTTGATTCAGAGTATCAGAGGTACAAAACCAAAATCGAAGTGTTTATTAAATAATTTCAGATAATTAAATTAAAACCGAGTCATTAACCAAACACTTATACGGTTTCTAAATGATTTCATAGAAAATTTCGCACTCAAAACCTACTATTGTAAAATAATAATAAGCAATTATATAATATAAATTTACTGTCATATAAAAAGACAAATAAATTTTAATATAAACTTATTCCTTCTTTTATTTATTTATTTATTTTAAATTTGAATGATTGATTTTACAAAGAAGCATAAACAATTTCATTAATTTGAGGTGAGGTAATCAGGAAGTCGAAAGTGTTGTGTATTTAATGTCTAATCTAAAATAAAATCGAACCGTTAATAAACGGTCATATTTTCAAATCAAAACAAAATTATTTATTAAACGATGTCACGATTATGATGTAAACAACTTGTTTCAATTTTGGTAAACGGTCTTGATTTGATTTTAACTCCCTTAGGCTGCGTTTGGTTGCAAGGGAAATGGGAAAGGGAAGGGAAGTGAAGGAAATTTTTTTTCCCTTTTGAGTCGTTTGGTTGCAACAGAAGTGAAGTGAAATTAATTTCCCATAGTTGTTTGGATGGATGTCAAATTGATGTAAAATAGATTTAAAATTTTAAAAAACTAGTAATCCAACCAAACTTGCTAAATTGTAACCAATTACACCCCTTTCAACCAATCAGGTTTGATAGTAAAATGAAAATTAGCAACCAGTCCTTAACATGTATATGCACTCAAAATTTCAACCAAGGAATTCTCCAGAAACTGAAGAATGTTCCATATATAGACCCTGGTTTTTGCTTGTCCAGCTTAGTATATATTTTTGTTTCCTTTTGCACTTCTACCTATAGATTAGGAGATCATAAATGCTGACTTATGTTTAATTCTAGATTCAAAGGGCTGACATAAATCCATGAATAAACATATTTGAAAAACAGAAATGCATACATTTGCTATGAATTTAAAGCCAATTTTGATCTCTCCTTTTTAAGTACCATCTTCAAGCACACCATTATATAAACTTGGTTGCACTTCTATGAATCCCTTGTAAAGAAACCACAAGAAATGGATGTGATTCGGACCGAGTGGTCAATTGATCCAGTCAAGTAGATAGCCAAGGTTGGGTTTGTAATAGTTTTGCTTATAATTCTGTTTTTTATATTGTACCCAGTAATTGCAGGGAATTATGCATCATGTATTAAAGACAACAGTAATTTTCTGTAGCTGTAGCAACATAGAACCCAAAATGCTTTATTTGGATGCTTTTCCACTAAACTTGGGACTCCATGAGTATTCCCTTTTGATCACTCATTCTTGCCAGAAGACTTGGGGGTTTCATGGTTTTGCGTGACAACACAGGTAGCATATCTTTCCGACTTAGTATAAGATTATGATGCTGTGAATACTTAAAACTTATTAATTTATCTTCTTCTTTACCCATTCCTAAAACAACAAAGTTTATTAGCAGCAATAAAAGATATCAATCTATTAGTAATTTAAGATGTCCACCAAATTAAATAGGACTTGAAAAACAAAATTACAGTCCCGGTCCCATTTAGAACTCTATTCCATACTCTCTACAACTTCCTTAACCATTCCCATTACCCCATGATACATAAATATATAAACATAACTAAGTAAATAGATGACCAAACATAAATGACAGAAAATAAGTAGATAATGTAGCTCGTCCAACTCCTATAGTTGCATGTAATAGGCGTAATAGGCCATCTATCTTTCTAGTATTTGGGTGCGGAGAGATAAGCCAAAGCGGGAGAAAGTATGGGTGCAGGTGGCCACTTAAGGCATAGCGACTAGAATGAACTATTTCCAATCTTGGAGCAGTGTTGTTGAGGTGATAAGAGGAAGATGTTACCGTTGAAATTCATAAACACAGAGACTTGCAGCTCATGTATCAATGACCATGTGGAATTTTACTCTCTATGACACATTCAGACTAAATACAGTAAGTCTGATTCCTGATTACCTGATTATCGAAGTCTAATGCCATAACAGGAATCATAAATGCTTAATACAGTATTACAGGATATAATATCTCTATGACACATTTCATCAAACACTTGAGGTGAGTTTTATGCTTGTTGAGGACTAAGGAGGTGAAGCGAACAAAATAAAATGGAACAGAATGAAATGGAACAAAATAGAGAAAGAAATCAAACCTGATATTTAAAGCTTCCTTATCCGAGTGAGAATGAAGATATCTTTTGGCCCTAAAAATCCTCTCAATTCAAATCTGTGTTCTGCTTGCGGTGGGGTGTGTGTAACTTGAAGGCAGACCCTACTCCCTTCGTTTGTGCTCGGATTACACGACCCATCGCTTACTTCACCTTGAATCTCTTGATCTGAGAAGAAAGCTCTCTGGCTCTCTCAGTCACAGGCGCCGAAAATGGGATGGATCAAACAGGATGTAGGCGGCTCTGTGGAGGATAAAAACGTAGGGAAAGAAGCTTTAAACCTTAATCCACCGCTTCCTAGACCGAGGGAACTAAAAAAAACCAGTCCAAGGGTTGAGAGTCTCAATTACTAGGCCATGGAAAGTGGGTTGCGAGCAGGGCAGGGAAAGTGAGTCACGAGTAGGGTGAGAGAAAGATATCGTGAATAGGGTTTTTATTTTTCTTCCTATTTTGGTGGGGAAATGAAAAGGGAAATTTTAATATTTAAGTGGAATTTTTTTCACATTGTAAATATATTTCCTCGGCAATCAAACATCTAAATTTTATTTCCCTTAGAAAATAAATTTCACTTTACATCAAAAATTTGCATTTCCCTTGTAACCAAACGGAGCCTTAATCTTATACACTATAAGTAACAATTCAACTATTGGTTGGACTGGTGTTAAACATAGCCCACGTCAGGTTGCTATCATTTCCCAACCATAATCCAGCCCATTTGATTTATAAAGTAAAGACACGAACAGGCCCGGAGTTAGCATAGTCCAACTGGCACCCTTGGTATACGCTTACCCAGGCTGATGCCAGCCCAGCCCAACTCCTGGGTTGTGGGCCTAACGTGGGACCAGAGCCCATCGACAATTCGCCATCCATTGCGGATAAGAGGAGAACGGCTATATTTCGTTCTTCTAAAATTGAAATAAACGAAAGGAAATGAAAAAGGCGGGCAGTGGAAGGGCTAATCAAAATTGTGAAGGCGATAATGGCGACTTCTTCTTCTACACCTTCAGTTCTCTTCACCAATCCAGTCCCCATAATCATCTCAAGATCATCTCCTGAAGTTGTGGTTAGGGTTCCTTCCAAAACCTTGAGATCTCTTCACCTCAGCTTCGGGCGAAGCCCCAATGGTTCCACGAGATTGAATGCGGCTGGATTGTCTGAGATAGAACCGGATCTCAACGAAGACAAAGTTGATCGTTGGAGGACTAATGGAGTCAGTCCTGTAAGCGACTGGGTTATCTGTTTTTTTTTTTTTTTTTTTACCTGATTTTTTTTGTGTGGAATGTTTTGATTTTTCAATGGTTTTATGTATTGAACTTCAGGAAGATTATGTTTATGGAGAGTACGATGGGCACCATACTTATCATGAGGGCCATGAAAAAGGTGTTACTTTGGATCTCAATTTTGTTCCAGTAGTTTTGCTAGATGAAACGTCTCTAACCCTTTTTTGGGATCCTCTCGGGATTGTAGTGTTAAATTTATTACAATGGAAGTTCATTCAAGAAGCTGTTGTAGTATTCACTGAATTGCTTGAACTCTGTTTTTACTTCACTGTAAGGGATTCTTTCGAAACTCTATACATTTTTGTTTTATTAGTCCTCAAGTGAAGAACAGAGAAAAAACATAGCCAAATTTTGAACCATCGGGTGATCGTTCCAATGATTTCAAGTAGACTACGAAGGATAAAGTAAGAAATGATCATATTATAGCTGATTTGGGAATAGGTCTGATACATGATAAGCTACGAAAAAGTTGTTTGAGGTGGCATGATCATGTTCAACAGAGGCCTTTGGCTACTCCAGTATGGAGGAGTGATTTGATTAAGATTGAGTGAGCTAAAGAAGCTAGGGGAAGACCTAAAATAGCCTTAGGAGAAGTGGTGAGGAAAGACATGCTCATTGGATGGTAAGGATCCATGTAGCTGAGCCCATTTATTTGGGATAAGGCTGAGTTGTTGCTGTATTTTGGATTCCAAGTATCATTCTTTCTATTCTAATGGCACATTTTTCTTTACATCCTCATCTCAGTTACACTTGTTTTGTGTATGTAATGTTTTGTAATTTCCAAGCTTTCTGATTCATACAAAACATGGCTGGTTCTACAGGACTAGTCTTGTAAAATTCTTTATTCAAAAGGGAAGAAGAGGTTTGATTGATGAGTTTATGGATTTTCTTCCCTGAAGTGTAATCATGCTAGAGATTAGGTTGTGCCTTTCTTCCTAACAGAGAAAACCCACTAGTATAATTAGCCCTTTGATTTGTTTTTTCTCCTCAATTGCAGGAACCTTTTGGGGAGCAATTGCAGAAGATTATGCAGCTACAGAGCCCCCTACGGGTTTCCAGGGTAGTAATACTTTATAAATGTCGATAACTCAGTAGCATGTGAGTACAAATGGTGCTAATATCATTCTCTCCTTTTCTTTGGTAGGTCTCATTTCATGGATTTTCCCTCCTGCAGTGGCTCTTGGTTATGCATACCATGTCCCGGTAATATAGAGACTTGTTTTATGAAAGAATACTAAATCCAGTTCATGAAACATTGTCATTATATCTTTGCCATTCTGATCTCCTGTCTTGCAGGGGGACTACTTATTCATTGGAGCAGCCGTTTTTGTGGTAATATTTTGCATGATTGAGATGGGAAAACCAGATAAACCCCATAACTTTGAGCCTCAAATCTACAATATGGAGAGGGGAGCTCGTGATAAACTAATAGCTGATTACAACACAATGGACATATGGGATTTCAATGAGAAATATGGTGACCTTTGGGATTTCACTGTGAAGAAAGACAACATAGAAAAAAGATAAACATTTAGCACACAGGTAGTTCCACTATGTATTCTTCTTTCATTCTCAACCCTTCCCCCCCCCCCCCCCCCCCCCCCCGGCTTTTTAATATGCAGAGCTTAAGGTAAATGGTGAGAAAATTATGCAGGACAGAATTAGGAGATCCTTTCAGAGGGTTGTACATTCGTGTTGGATATATTGCTGAGGTTGTTTCTGCAGATGAAGGTAGGTGTAATGGAACACATTTCGATTGAGATCATGAAGGTTTTGTTTATACATCTGTTAATATCGAATGTCACTATTCATTTATGTACGGAAATTCATAGGGTAGAATTTTGTAAATTATCATCACAAAAATTTGTTAGAACTTCACTTTTCATATAAATGCTTTTTCATATTCTTATGGGAATAATAGACAAAATAATGTTAGTAGTAGTTTCAGGTCTAGGTTCTTGAATGTTTATTGATTAGTGAAATCCTGACAATTTTGTGAATGGTAAGGAATTCTAGGAGTAATATGCCAAGGTACCAATAAGAGTGAAGGGCCATAAGAATGACAACTTGATCTCTAAAGGAGGCATCCAATCTTGAAAGCAAGTTTGTTTCTCATAGTAACTTTGGACATTTTTTTCCTCTAATATACCCAAGAAGTGATCTGGAAAACAAGCATAAAGAAGTAAAAGAATAGAGAGTTAAAAAATGGAGTATGGATCAGGTCCTCGCCTCATACGAGGTTTGATCCACACTTGGACTCAACTTGATCTCTTTCTTCTTTTAAAATTTTGAGTGGAGTCCAAGTGTGGATCAAACATTGTACGAGGACCTGATCCGGACTCCAAAAAAGGGGGGGGGGTTTGGATGACAGCCTAAGCAGATTTCTTTGAGGTATACCATCCCAGGATGCATAATAGTCCCTAGCAATGGGGACACCTCAACATTTATATAAAAATGGTAGACATTCAAACTAAACTAATAAAGTATTTACCAAAAAAAAAAATTAATAACTTACCAATTATCAATGTTTTAGATTCATTAAAGTAGCCCATTATAATGAAAATTTATTAGATCGAAGGCCTAATATGTATAAAATACAACCAAGGTTTATACCCACTAAAATAAATCTACTCCGTATAAGTCCACGATAATTGAATTCATTACCTTTTTTTTTTGGTGGAGGGAGAGGGTGGTGTACTAAAATCCATGACCTATTCCCCCTGTTCATATCCTGTAGTAGTTTGGTCTCTGGTAGATGAAGTACTGAACCAGTACTTCTTTCCAATCCTGCTCCTCTTCATCTGTTGGCTACATCCTTTACAAGCACAACCAACCATCAACCAACCAATTCAACTATCCATGTTAGGCCTATGTCTTCCACCAAACTGCTAATTAATATGGGTCAGATTGGGTTTTGACCCGGTTTCTACATGGGTCGCCCACTTGGGGTAATCATAGACCCACTAGGATTGGGAACCCTAGCTAGCCAATTCTCTATAAATAATAGGGTTTTGGCTACAAAGCCAATTAAAGTTTTGACATAATTTCTTTCTCCCTATTCTCTTCTATCTCTTCCAATTGAGAGTGGGTGTCTCCAAGGATCTCCATTGTAATCCTTAGATTTGGAGGGTGGAATATTACATAGCCATTGCCTAGCGAGATCGTCGTAACTTTTTCATTCGTCGCTGTTCTTGTAAATCGACGCATGGTGCAACCCGATCCATTCCACTGCGAGGAAAGCTATACTGAGGCCAGACATATTATTGCTTTGAGATGTGTTTTAGCATGTATATGTATATGTATATGTATTGGCAAATCATTATACCCTCCCATGACGATTTTGACTTGGGACTCGCTCCACTTCTTGGGATCCGAGGTCGATCCCCACCCACGGACCCCATGGATATTTATTTATTTATTTTTATCTAGGTTGGAGATCATGATTGGTATTTAATTTAAGTGGGCATGTTCATGTATGTACATTAGAGGTAGTCTTCATGCATGATGTAAAGTACGACGCTCCCTACTAGTAGATTGATGTAGTAGGATTTTTAAAGAATGTAATTATTTTTGGGACAATGAAATTAATTTTTTGAGAAGCCTTGTAAATGGAAAGCGCCCTGCACTGCATATCATACACTTATACTACCTCGACATGCCACATTAAGTACCAATCGGGTTCCTATGTGGGACCCATGCGCATCTGTTTGTATGGCGCAGTTTTTTGGATTGGAGATATCTAATTCTCAATATATTTATTCGAAATCGATTAAAATTATATGTCCCTGACCCAAACATATGAGATTTGATTATAAGCTTAGCGAAATTTTTGGTCTCACCGTGTGTTGTAAGGAACCATTAATTTTAATTACGGTTTCTAGAACAAATTCTTAATGTGTACCTAATGTTTACCTTGCACATTCTTGTGTGTAGTGATATGACCACTAATCATGTTGTTGCGGACTTCACCAAGGGTGACAAATTGACTGGACCCAACTATGACATGTGGCATCGAAAGATTTAATATTTGCTTAATGAGCAAAACTATCTTGAGTATTTGACCAATGTTATGGGCAAACCAGCTGAGGGTACTACCACTCAGCATCATCGTGATATAAAAGCTTATAATTAGTGGGTGAGTAAAGATCGCAGTACGTGCTTTATTATATTAAGCGCTATGCATGATGAGTTGATTAATGATTATGAGAAACACACCACGGCAAAGTCCATGTGGGACCAGCTAAACATTGACTTCGAAGGTACATCTACTACAAGGTTAAGGGGTATGACCTTGAAGTTTGAGATGTATAAGATGGATCCTAAACACACTATGCTTGAACACCTTAGGGTGATCAAGAACATGATTCGGAAGCTAAAAGATGCCGGAACCACTCTCACTGATGAGCAGCAAGTTCAAGCTGTCATTAGGACATTACTCGATTCTTGGAACCCCATAAAGCTCGTTCTCACACACAATGACAACATTAGAAATTTTTCTGATGTTGTTCAACATGTGGAACTTGAGGTAGAATGCCAAGAGGCGAACCATGTAACTGTCCTAGTCACCCAGGGAAGCAAAAGCAAGTTCAAAGGCAAAGGACAGGGTAACCCAAGAAATCAGGGTATGGCTTAAAACTAGACTCCAAAAGAAGGCAAGCCCGCCAAATGCAAAAGAGGCAACCGTGGTGGAAAGAAAGATTTATTTAAGGTCAAATGCTACAACTACCAGAAGATGGGGCACTTCGCTCGTGATTGCACTGAGCCGAAGCAGGTACCATTTCTACCCCGCTTTCTCTGTACTTTTGTTTGTACCCATGTTTTGATTTTCCATACACAATCTGATTGGATTGTGGATACAGGAGCAACAAAACATATAGCGCTAGATCAAAGGGGTTTTGTAGATTATCGCAGAATTCCAGCTGGATCCCAGAATGTGTTCATAGGGAACGGTATCAGTGAAGCAGTTCGAGGAGTTGGTACTTATCAACTCAAGATGCGTATTGGATGCACCTTGTTTCTTCATGATGTACTTTACACATCGGATATTCAACATAATCTACTTTCAGTTTCTGCATTTTTACCTTTAGGATATTCTTTCCACATTGACGGTTGCACTTCAGAGTTTTATTTGAGTGGTACTTTTGTTGGACGTGGATCCTTATTTGATGGATTTTTTAAATTATATTCAATTGATTTTGCTTCATCTGTTTCTTATGTAGTTAATACATGTGATAATTCTGAATCTATTACATGGCATGCTAGATTGGGAAACATAAGGCGAGACAAGATGACTAGGTTAGCTAGAAAATGCCTTTTAGGCCCACTTGCTAAAGTCACTCTTTGTGTGCGAGCCCTATCTAGTAGGTATGGCTCATTGGAAGCCTTTTGGAAAGGCAGTCTGAGCTATCCAACCTCTAGAACTTGTCCACTCAGATATTTACAGACCTATGAATATAAAGGCATGGAGAGTTCTATTTTTTATAATTGGTTTACTCTATTTTATGAATACAAGTAAGGGAGAACATCCCCATCGATTTTTGGCAAAAGAATAAGTCCCCTATTTTGAAGAAGTAGCTGGAATTCCAAGGTGGTGAATCCTTGGTTGGGTGGTGGAAAAGCCTCCCTTGGCCTTCGGTTGTGAAACCAGGTCATTCTGTCCTCTTGTTATCTTATTCTTCTATTTCTTCTCTCCAACTTCTTCTCTAAGTTTTACCAACAACACAGTTCCTGAGTAGGTGATGTTCAAGGTATTCGGAAACTGAGTCTTTGAGGGTTCGATTCTACACACATCCTTCCCTCTCTTATTGTTATTATTTCAATTATTAATCATCTCAGTTTCTGCCCAGATTTGTTCTCTGTTACACTCCTGCAATAGAAATTTCTGTTCTATTCTGATTTCAGCCCATCTATCCTTCAGATTGGGCTAATATTTGGAGGGATTCTTCGCCTCTTATAGGACTCAATTCAACCAGGAATGGGTGTACATCTGGTCATCAGATTGGGAGATACTGCTGTGTTTGTTTACTTTCTATTGCTTGACTTCCCTAGTTACTAATTCTCTCCTTAATCAGTTCCTGTAGATCCAACTGTTGGATCGTTATGAAATTTTGAACACTTACTCTGCAGGGTATGAGCCTTATTCTATCAAATTTTCAGCTCCATCTAAATATTAAATGTTGAGTATTTGATTACTCTTACTTCTGGATCTGTTTCTACCAAGAATTTAATCACTGCGATTCTGCCCAGTGACTTCTTGTCCATTAATCTGTCCTACAGGTTATTGATCTTTATCACATTGAACCAACTAAACACTACGGAATTTGAACAGGTGTGTCATTGTGCCAACAATTATATTTTTGCAACACACAGTTGCATTGCCATATGCTATGCAATTAGCAAGTGACCTAAATATGAAGTTCACATCTCAAGGTTGAAATAGAATGCTGATTTGTCAGTCAATGAGGAGACCTAAAGTAGTCATTCATTCCTTGAGTTACATTGGATCTATGTTATACAGTTATAGAAAGGATAAGATTTATGTAACAAAGGTACTATGTGTTGCATATGGTATTATGGTAGGGCTCCCATTTTCAAGTGCTGAGTTAGGCCATTTACTAGTTAGATTCTGCATAAAATACTGCATAATGCATAAGAAAGCATCAGGGATTATCAGCAGGAAGCATTGAATGTTCTAGACCGAGCTACATAACAGCAATACTGATATTAAAATATCCAGGCCAATAGGAGAGAAAGGGCATAACTCTATCAAAGCCGACCTTATATGTATATACACACGCACACACACCCCAAACATTCAACAGAGCATTAACATTTCAGCCAGAAGATAATATTTTTTTTTTTGGTAGTTGAACCAGAAGATAATATTACCACGCACTCCGGCATCTTTTACAATTGACATGAACTTCTCAGTGCCACGCTTGAGTATTGGATTGTAATAGGTAAATAACGCAATTGGACAAGATAATTGTGGGACAACCTACAAAATTAGTAAGAAAAAAGAAAAAATATCCTGATCATGGATTTTTTCATTACCATATTGACTCAGAAAATAACAAGCCTACTATAAAATAATCAAGAAATGAAGAGATCAAAACCATAATTTTTAAACTTTTATTTTCTGGGTAATCCATAACCCTAACATTCAAACATATGCAAGTGTATGTAAAAAATTGAGCTCATGATATTCATGCATACACTCACATACATGAACTTAAGCATCTACTATGTGCATATTCTTCTTATATAATTCATGATGTGGTAATGAACATGTTGAAGTGTATTGTGTGGTAGTGTACCGTGGGATAGTGTGGTGCTGTTTACCGTGGGATAATATGGTAGTGTTGAGTCGTGAGTTGGTCTTTTTTTATTTTACTTTTACTGTCATTAAACTTAGGTTGTATTTAGACTTTGAATCTTAGTAGGTTTCCTACTAAGAGTATATTTCGTAAGTTAATATAAACGGGGAACTAGACCATGATAGAGCACTTCTCTCTCTTCCTATCATGGCTCTAGCTTTCCCCTTTCTTCTTCTCTTTCTCGTGTATATATGCTGATTACCAGTGTTTGTTTTGCTACAATACATACGAGAAAAATGCATACACCACTGACCATGATACAGTGGTAGTATAGCCAGCAACCATTTTGAAGTATTTGGGTAACATAGATACATTGGTGCCTGGCACAGTACATTAAATAGAGTGAGTAAAAAGGAGAAAATAGGAGAAATGCAGTAATATCGGTAACCTACCCCCTTTAACATGGAGATGAGCGAATTAAAATCGGTCCCTTTTGCTAAAGCACGTGTAGCAGCAGCCTACAATATCAAACGGAAGGCAAGACAATGGGAAAGAAAACTGGGAAAATGTAAACAGGAAATGAATAAAGTTATCATTTAATCAAACCTGGATAACTGGGCCATCCGCCAAAGGATCAGAGTATGGTACACCCACTTCGATTATGTCTGATCCACAGGAATTAAGCACTTTCAAAGCTTCAGCGGTTGTTGATAAATCAGGATCACCAGCCATGACGAATGGGATAAGAGCCACCTTTAAATGAGACATATTCATATTATATAAAGCATTATTGGAAGAAGAAAAAAATTGTTTTCCAGAAGTATCTATTAGATCGCAATAAACAATCTTAACAGCTTAGGATCGATTTCGTTTCATAAAGATCAATTAGTGGCATGGCAAGTGGATGAGAGCTTATCCAGAAAAGAATTTGCTGACTTTGACAGTGTCTCTTCAGTAAAAATTGATTTGCAACATTAAGACAATGAGATCAGTATCAACTGGCTAATCCAAAAAATTTATAAGTACAGACATTCTATATTTCTATATATGAGATAGCTACACAAACACAGAAGTCACATATGTTAAAAGATCTTACACTGGGTAATGTGATAATAAATATAATGGACTGGACATGTTGTTCTGCACCTGGAAATTGGGGATATAAACTCAGGGCGAGAGAGGTTTGCTGCTTTAGAAAAGTAGTCGAGTGAAATAATTCCTGATTAAGCTTGGTACAAGGGCACTCTTGGAGTTGCCTAAGTCATTCCTATTTTCTGAATCTTCTTCTTCAGCTCTGCTCTGCTCTGCTCTTTTTGCAGTTTTCCATTTTTTGGAAGGCCAGCATATTGGATATTTCTAGTTTAATTAGAAGTTGCAATAGCCTGGTTTCATCTATAGTCAGCATTGGTTGGATTGAGAAATGCACATCTAAAACCACACAGATTCCAAACCAGAATAGATATAATCAATCTGAAACATGAATAATGGGAAAGAGAAAATGGAAAAATAGAAGCACATTAGTTAGATAAGGTTGGCAGATCAGGTCAATAACTGTAACCACTGAATTTAGCCATTGAATGTAATACCAGTAGACCCGAATCGGAAGTATAATTTCAAAGTCTTAATTGATATACCATCTGATTGTATTGTTGATTTGTTGTGAATTCACATCTATTGCTTCTAACACTGATATCAACAAACACATTATGACTCAAACTGAAAATGAATATATGAAATAGATGAAGTTCTACTCACCCCCCCCCCCCCCCCATTAATAATGAGGTTCTTCTGGAAATGATTTTGAACTTCCAATTTCATAAACCTCCTTTCATCTATGAAAGAATATATGAATTGGATGGGTTCTTCTGGAAATGATTTTGAACTTGGACATCTTGAAAAGTGATTTCTATTCATAACCCTTTCATCTACGAAAGAACACATGAATTGGATACTAATTGGTTCTCTGATAAACGTATCAACCATCCTGAAAGTAGGTTCTAAACACGAAAACAAAAATATTCACTCGGACTTCCGATTTCAACATAAGTAGACAATGCAACTTAATATAGAGCTAGAAATGATGGATTTCCGAAATCTAAAAAAAAATAAAAAAAAAACCATTAAAGTAGGGAGATTCAAAATACGATAAAGAGATTAAGAGATACCTTTCCTTGGTGTTTCAGATAAGAGAACGTCTCAGATAATCCACGAGCCGGTGCAATACTGAGGGTAACCATCATATTACGAGACTTTAAAGAGACTGTGAAACTCCGACTCAGTAGCCTTAATGTACGGAAAATAATCCACTGTAATTAAGGCGTTTTGAACCTCTGGTGTACCTTGTAATTCGCCCATTGATTTAAACAAAAACACTCTTACCAAAAAAAATGTATAAACAAAAACCATTAACCCAAAAAAAATACAAAAAAAAGAAAAACCCCATTTTACTCCTCGCGGACACAGAAGTTTCTTTGAAGTGTGCAATGGCTATCGTCGCCCTGCAATCAACCCGTTTTCTACAAACCAAGAAATTCCAGAGCCATTGTCTTAGGCTACTGAGTCGGAGTTTCACAGTCGCTCTGCAATCAACCCGTTTTCTACATCGTCGGCATGTCATAAATTTTTATCAAGGGAAAAATAATTTTCCTGAATAAGCCAATGCTCAAGCCCTCGATGTGAGGTCACACCCAAATCTTTTATTATTTTAAAACCATGGAATTGAAATTTTTTAATGAGTTATTTGACTTCCAAGTGATGAATGTATCGAATTATTAATGAGATTGGAGTTGCAAGGTCAAATTTGAAGATAAAGCCCCATGGTTTGTGTCGGTGGAATTTGATTGATTAGTTAATTTTGTTTAGTTGGGATTTCAAAATTCAGGTTGAGGGGAATTTCATACACTCAAATCTTATTTCTTACATTCAAATCTCACCTCACCATCTCAATTACCAATTTTCCCATTTGTTATCAATGACGTGGAGAGGATCCTTTGTTACGTAAAGACTGTGACATGTATTTTTTTTTTTGCCTTTTCTTAATAGACACATGGATAAGTGGAGTCGAGACATGGGCGTCTTTTCACAACCTGATTCTACTTCCCTATATATCTAAGCATACCCAACATTATTGGTAATTTTCTTTTCCCTTTCTTTAGTAATTTAACTTGCTTAGTTAACATTTAGTTAATTAGGTTATTGTTTTATTATTTTATGATCTATTGCATGTTAGTTAATTAATTATTTGATCGGATTCCATCAGTCCATTACTACATTGTTTTATTAGCTTAACCATGTATTAATTATTTAGCTCATGAAAGATTAAATTCTAAAGTTTATTATTTATTATTATTTTTTTAATACTGAATTAATTTTTTTATTACGTTATCAAAAAAAAAAAAATTTTTACTTGTTCAATCACTGTTGGCATTCGTCCCTTAGCATGACTCTCCCTTGATTGAATATGCTTAAATGGAGTCGTGGATTGATTTCGCTATAACTGAAATTGATACAAAGATTTTCTTCATTCACTAGTTGATTGTTTGTTAATTGAGATGGTGAAATTAGATATTTGGTTTGAAGTAATGTTTAGATTTAAATAATTTCTTTTGCATAAGGTATTTAGTATGGCATATTTAATTAAATGCATGGTATTTAGTTATTTGGCATAACATTAGATTAACTCATATGTTTAATTGGTGTGATTTTCTCTTTATTAGTGTATATATTTAGCTTCCTTATTTTAGTATAGTTCATTTTAAATTTGTGTTGTTGTTTATATTAGTTATGTGATAGTTATTTTATTAGTTTTGCTCAATAATATATATATATTAGTATAATGTAATCTTAATTCATTTCATATAATTATAATATAGCATCTAGTATAATCTTAGTATACTTAACTCACTTTAACATAGTATATTATGTAGATATGTAATGTATAGTAATCTCAATATACTTAATACAATTAGTATAAATATATTTAGTTATTAGCATAAGGATGATAATTTTAAATAGGTAAGCTAGTGTTAATTTAGTTAAAAACCTTAACACATTGGTTTTAATTAGGATCTCATAATACACTTAAACACATCACTTAGGGCTAGTTTAGGACAATTGCAATTAGAATAAATTAGGTTTCATCATGTACTTAATCATGTAATTAGGTTAATTATATTTTTATTAATACATTCCTTTATGGTAGTTAATCTAATGTAGTTTTTATAGTTATTTAATTCAAGCTTTAGCTAATTAAAAGTTTTTACCAATTAGTTTAAATTTTTCATCAACTTAGGGTTAAATTTATTTGTTTGTAATTAGTCTAAGTAGGTTTCGTAACATGTTAAACCTTTCAAATTATTTTAGTTCATTTAGTTTAGTTCAGCAAAACTTAGTCACTTGGTTTAGGCTTCACAATACCCAATTATCTAGTTTAGAGACTCGTGATTTAGATTATGAGTAGTTAATAGGAATAGTCTAAATAGAAGGATACTAACATTTGTCCAGCTGAACTTGGTGCCTAACATTTACAAATTGTAAATTGAAACATACCCAGTAACTTGGGGTGGACCATAGTTGATTCATGGAGTTTATAGTTTCTCTCCCATGGGGAGGGCATTTTTGGATCCTAGACACTAATTTAAGTGGTGATTCTCATTTTACCCATTTACTCTCATCCAAAGTGAGTGGGTATAGTTTCGAGGTGGAAACATCTTGATGACCCCTTTTAAATTCATATCTATGAGACCTAAGACGCCACCTTTGGCGCTCGTAGGGTGTTATATCTATAGTTGGCTACATAGATCTTGGTTTGCCATTCAACTCTTTTATAAAAGCAATTTAAATTCTAGTATAGTTACAAAATCAAAACTCTTTGCATCCAGTAGTTTCGTAATCTGTGGTTTTATTCATTATAAGTTGCAGATTTAGAGGTCATCTGTGCATAGTTAATTTTCATCAAATTTGGCTTTAAAAGTTAGGATCCCATCAATCACCCAAAGATTGACAAAAGAACAGAGGAGATTAATACAATCACATTCTTAGATCAAATTGAATATGGTCTTTGCTACTATGTGGTTTCAAATTTTGATTCAGAGTATCAGAGGTACAAAACCAAAATCGAAGTGTTTATTAAATAATTTCAGATAATGAAATTAAAACCGAGTCATTAACCAAACACTTATACGGTTTCTAAACGATTTCATAGAAAATTCCGCACTCAAAACATACTATTGTAAAATAATCATAAGCAATTATATAATATAAATTTACTGTCATATAAAAAGACAAATAAATTTTAATATAAACTTATTCCTTCTTTTATTTATTTATTTATTTATTTTTTAATTTGAATGATTGATTTTACAAAGAAGCGTAAACAATTTCATTAATTTGAGGTGAGGTAATCAGGAAGTCGAAAATGTTGTGTATTTAATGTATAATCCAAAATAAAATCGAACCGTTAATAAACGGTCATATTTTTCAAATCAAAATAAAATTATTTATTAAACGATTTCACGATTATGATGTAAACAACTTGTTTCAATTTTGGTAAACGGTCTTGATTTGATTTTGACTCCCTTAGGTTGCGTTTGGTTGCAAGGGAAATGGGAAAGGGAAGGGAAGTGAAGGATATTTTTTTTCCCTTTTGAGTCGTTTGGTTGCAACAGAAGTGAAGTGAAATTAATTTCTCATAGTTGTTTGGATGGACGTAAAATTGATGTAAAATAGATTTAAATTTTTAAAAAACTAGTAATCCAACCAAACTTGCTAAATTGTAACCAATTACACCCCTTTCAACCAATCAGGTTTGATAGTAAAATGAAAATTAGCAACCAGTCCTTAACATGTATATGCACTCAAAATTTCAACCAAGGAATTCTCCAGAAACTGAAGAGTGTTCCATATATTGACTCTGGTTTTCGCTTGTCCAGCTTAGTATATATTCTTGTTTCCTTTTGCACTTCTACCTATGGATTAGGAGATCATCAGTGCTGACTTCTGTTTAATTCTAGATTCAAAGGGCTGACATAAATCCATGGATAAACATATTTAAAAAACAGAAATGCATACATTTGCTATGAATTTAAAGCCAATTTTGATCTCTCCTTTGTAAGTATCATCTTCAAGCGCACCATTATATAAACTTGGTTGCACTTCTTTGAATCCCTTGTAAATAAACCACAAGAAATAGATGTAATTCGGACTGAGTGGTCAATTGATCCAGTCAAGTAGATAGTCAAGGTTGGGTTTGTAATAGTTTTGCTTATAATTCTGTTTTTTATATTGTACCCAGTAATTGCAAGGAATTATGCATCATGTATTAAAGACAACAGTAATTTTCTGTAGTTGTAGCAACATAGAACCCAAAATGCTTTATTTGGATGCTTTTCCATTAAACTTGGGACTCCATGAGTATTCCCTTTTGATCACTCATTCTTGCCAGAAGACTTAGGGGTTTCATGGTTTTGCGTGACAACACAGGTAGCATATATTTCCTAGTTAATAAAAGATTCTGATGCAGTGAATACTTAAAACTTATTAATTTATCTTCTTCTTTACCCATTCCTAAAACAACAAAGTTTATTAGCAGCAATAAAAGATATCAATCTATTAGTAATTTAAGATGTCCACCAAATTAAATAGGACTTGAAAAACAAAATCACAGTTCCCCATCCCATTTAGATCTCTATTCCATACTCTCTACAACTTCCTTAACCATTCCCACTACCCCATGATACATAAACATCTAAACATAACTAAGTAAATAGATGACAAAACATAAATGACAGAAAATAAGTAGATAATGTAGCTCGTCCAACTCCTATAGTTGCATGTAATAGGCGTAATAGGCCATCTATCTTTCTAGTATTTGGGTGGGGAGAGATAGGCCAAAGCGGGAGAAAGTATGGGTGCAGGTGGCCACTTAAGGCATAGCGACTAGAATGAACTATTTCCAATCTTGGAGCAGTGTTGTTGAGGTGATAAGAGGAAGATATTACCGTTGAAATTCATAAACACAGAGACTTGCAGCTCATGTATCAATGACCATGTGGAATTTTACTCTCTATGACACATTCAGACTTAATACAGTAAGTCTGATTCCTGATTACCTGATTATCGAAGTCTAAATGCCATAACAGGAATCATAAATGCTTAATACAGTATTACAGGATATAATATCTATATGACACATTTCATCAAACACTTGAGGTTAGTTTTATGCTCGTTGAGGACTAAGGAGGTGAAGTGAACAAAATAAAATGGAACAAAATGAAATGGAACAAAATAGAGAAAGAAATCAAACTTGATATTTAAAGCTTCCTTATCCGAGTGAGAATGAAGATATCTTTTGGCCCTAAAAATCCTCCCAATTCAAATCTGTGTTCTGCTTGCGGTGGGGTTTGTGTAACTTGAAGGCAGACCCTACTCCCTTCCTTTGTGCTCGGATTACACGACCCATCGCTTACTTCACCTTGAATCTCTCGATCTGAGAAGAAAGCTCTCTGGCTCTCTCAGTCACAGGCGCCGAAAATGGGATGGATCAAACAGGATGTAGGCGGCTCTGTGGAGGATAAAAATGCAGGGAAAGAAGCTTTAAACCTTAATCCACCGCTTCCTAGACCGAGGGAACAAAAAAAAAACCAGTCCAAGGGTTGAGAGTCTCAACTACTAGGCCATGGAAAGTGGGTTGCGAGCAGGGCAGGGAAAGTGAGTCACGAGTAGGGTGAGAGAAAGATATCGTGAATAGGGTTTTTATTTTTCTTCCTATTTTGGTGGGGAAATGAAAAGGGAAATTTTAATGTTTAAGTGGAATTGTTTTCACATGGTAAATATATTTCCTCGGCAATCAAACATCTAAATTTATTTCCCTTGGAAAATAAATTTCACTTTATATCAAAAATTTGCATTTGCCTTGTAACCAAACTGAGCCTTAATTTTTATACACTATAAGTAACAATTCAACTCTTGGTTGGACTGGTGTTAAACATAGCCCACGTCAGGTTGCTATCATTTCCCAACCATAATCCAGCCCATTTGATTTATAAAGTAAAGACACCAACAGGCCCGGAGTTAGCATAGTCCAACTGGCACCCTTGGTATACGCTTACCCAGGCTGATGCCAGCCCAGCCCAACTCCTGGGTTGTGGGCCTAACGTGGGACCAGAGCCCATCGACAATTCGCCATCCATTGCGGATAAGAGGAGAACGGCTATATTTCGTTCTTCTAAAATTGAAATAAACGAAAGGAAATGAAAAAGGCGGGCAGTGGAAGGGCTAATCAAAATTGTGAAGGCGATAATGGCGACTTCTTCTTCTACACCTTCAGTTCTCTTCACCAATCCAGTCCCCATAATCATCTCAAGATCATCTCCTGAAGTTGTGGTTAGGGTTCCTTCCAAAACCTTGAGATCTCTTCACCTCAGCTTCAGGCGAAACCCCAATGGTTCCACGAGATTGAATGCGGCTGGATTGTCTGAGATAGAACCGGATCTCAACGAAGACAAAGTTGATCGTTGGAGGACTAATGGAGTCAGTCCTGTAAGCGACTGGGTTATCTGTTTTTTTTTTTTTTTTTACCTGATTTTTTTTGTGTGGAATGTTTTGATTTTTCAATGGTTTTATGTATTGAACTTCAGGAAGATTATGTTTATGGAGAGTACGATGGGCACCATACTTATCATGAGGGCCATGAAAAAGGTGTTACTTTGGATCTCAATTTTGTTCCAGTAGTTTTGCTAGATGAAACGTCTCTAACCCTTTTTTGGGATCCTCTCGGGATTGTAGTGTTAAATTTATTACAATGGAAGTTCATTCAAGAAGCTGTTGTAGTATTCACTGAATTGCTTGAACTCTGTTTTTACTTCACTGTAAGGGATTCTTTCGAAACTCTATACATTTTTGTTTTATTAGTCCTCAAGTGAAGAACAGAGAAAAAACATAGCCAAATTTTGAACCATCGGGTGATCGTTCCAATGATTTCAAGTAGACTACGAAGGATAAAGTAAGAAATGATCATATTATAGCTGATTTGGGAATAGGTCTGATACATTATAAGCTACGAAAAAGTTGTTTGAGGTGGCATGATCATGTTCAACAGAGGCCTTTGGCTACTCCAGTATGGAGGAGTGATTTGATTAAGATTGAGTGAGCTAAAGAAGCTAGGGGAAGACCTAAAATAGCCTTAGGAGAAGTGGTGAGGAAAGACATGCTCATTGGATGGTAAGGATCCATGTAGCTGAGCCCATTTATTTGGGATAAGGCTGAGTTGTTGCTGTATTTTGGATTCCAAGTATCATTCTTTCTATTCTAATGGCACATTTTTCTTTACATCCTCATCTCAGTTACACTTGTTTTGTGTATGTAATGTTTTGTAATTTCCAAGCTTTCTGATTCATACAAAACATGGCTGGTTCTACAGGACTAGTCTTGTAAAATTCTTTATTCAAAAGGGAAGAAGAGGTTTGATTGATGAGTTTATGGATTTTCTTCCCTGAAGTGTAATCATGCTAGAGATTAGGTTGTGCCTTTCTTCCTAACAGAGAAAACCCACTAGTATAATTAGCCCTTTGATTTGTTTTTTCTCCTCAATTGCAGGAACCTTTTGGGGAGCAATTGCAGAAGATTATGCAGCTACAGAGCCCCCTACGGGTTTCCAGGGTAGTAATACTTTATAAATGTCGATAACTCAGTAGCATGTGAGTACAAATGGTGCTAATATCATTCTCTCCTTTTCTTTGGTAGGTCTCATTTCATGGATTTTCCCTCCTGCAGTGGCTCTTGGTTATGCATACCATGTCCCGGTAATATAGAGACTTGTTTTATGAAAGAATACTAAATCCAGTTCATGAAACATTGTCATTATATCTTTGCCATTCTGATCTCCTGTCTTGCAGGGGGACTACTTATTCATTGGAGCAGCCGTTTTTGTGGTAATATTTTGCATGATTGAGATGGGAAAACCAGATAAACCCCATAACTTTGAGCCTCAAATCTACAATATGGAGAGGGGAGCTCGTGATAAACTAATAGCTGATTACAACACAATGGACATATGGGATTTCAATGAGAAATATGGTGACCTTTGGGATTTCACTGTGAAGAAAGACAACATAGAAAAAAGATAAACATTTAGCACACAGGTAGTTCCACTATGTATTCTTCTTTCATTCTCAACCCTTCCCCCCCCCCCCCCCGGCTTTTTAATATGCAGAGCTTAAGGTAAATGGTGAGAAAATTATGCAGGACAGAATTAGGAGATCCTTTCAGAGGGTTGTACATTCGTGTTGGATATATTGCTGAGGTTGTTTCTGCAGATGAAGGTAGGTGTAATGGAACACATTTCGATTGAGATCATGAAGGTTTTGTTTATACATCTGTTAATATCGAATGTCACTATTCATTTATGTACGGAAATTCATAGGGTAGAATTTTGTAAATTATCATCACAAAAATTTGTTAGAACTTCACTTTTCATATAAATGCTTTTTCATATTCTTATGGGAATAATAGACAAAATAATGTTAGTAGTAGTTTCAGGTCTAGGTTCTTGAATGTTTATTGATTAGTGAAATCCTGACAATTTTGTGAATGGTAAGGAATTCTAGGAGTAATATGCCAAGGTACCAATAAGAGTGAAGGGCCATAAGAATGACAACTTGATCTCTAAAGGAGGCATCCAATCTTGAAAGCAAGTTTGTTTCTCATAGTAACTTTGGACATTTTTTTCCTCTAATATACCCAAGAAGTGATCTGGAAAACAAGCATAAAGAAGTAAAAGAATAGAGAGTTAAAAAATGGAGTATGGATCAGGTCCTCGCCTCATACGAGGTTTGATCCACACTTGGACTCAACTTGATCTCTTTCTTCTTTTAAAATTTTGAGTGGAGTCCAAGTGTGGATCAAACATTGTACGAGGACCTGATCCGGACTCCAAAAAAGGGGGGGGGGTTTGGATGACAGCCTAAGCAGATTTCTTTGAGGTATACCATCCCAGGATGCATAATAGTCCCTAGCAATGGGGACACCTCAACATTTATATAAAAATGGTAGACATTCAAACTAAACTAATAAAGTATTTACCAAAAAAAAAAATTAATAACTTACCAATTATCAATGTTTTAGATTCATTAAAGTAGCCCATTATAATGAAAATTTATTAGATCGAAGGCCTAATATGTATAAAATACAACCAAGGTTTATACCCACTAAAATAAATCTATTCCGTATAAGTCCACGATAATTGAATTCATTACCTTTTTTTTTTGGTGGAGGGAGAGGGTGGTGTACTAAAATCCATGAGCTATTCCCCCTGTTCATATCCTGTAGTAGTTTGGTCTCTGGTAGATGTCCTTAATTTCACCCAACGCATGATGGGGCCCAAACCATTGCATATCTGTAGTAGATGTGTCGGTGGAGCATATTTCAGAGGAAGGTAGAAATCTTAATTTCATACGGTGGCAATTAGCTTATATATAGAATCACAGATATCTCTACCTGTAATATTTGGAGATAGAAAGTGAATATAAAAAGAGTGAACCAGTACTTCTTTCCAATCCTGCTCCTCTTCATCTGTTGGCTACATCCTTTACAAGCACAACCAACCATCAGCCAACCAATTCAACTATCTATGTTAGGCCTATGTCTTCCACCAAACTGTTAATTAATATGGGTCAGATTGGGTTTTGACCCGGTTTCTACATGGGTCGCCCACTTGGGGTAATAATAGACCCACTAGGATTGGGAACCCTAGCTAGCCAATTCTCTATAAATAATAGGGTTTTGGCTACAAAGCCAATTAAAGTTTTGACATAATTTCTTTCTCCCTATTCTCTTCTATCTCTTCCAATTGAGAGTGGGTGTCTCCAAGGATCTCCATTGTAATCCTTAGATTTGGAGGGTGGAATATTACATAGCCATTGCCTAGCGAGATCGTCGTAACTTTTTCATTCGTCGCTGTTCTTGTAGATCGACGCATGGTGCAACCCGATCCATTCCACTGCGAGGAAAGCTATACTGAGGCCAGACATATTATTGCTTTGAGATGTGTTTTAGCATGTATATGTATATGTATATGTATTGGCAAATCATTATACCCTCCCATGACGGTTTTGACTTGAGACTCGCTCCACTTCTTGGGATCCGAGGTCGATCCCCACCCACGGACCCCATGGATATTTATTTATTTATTTTTATCTAGGTTGGAGATCATGATTGGCATTTAATTTAAGTGCGCATGTTCATGTATGTACATTAGAGGTAGTCTTCATGCATGATGTAAAGTACGACGCCCCCTACTAGTAGATTGATGTAGTAGGATTTTTAAAGAATGTAATTATTTTTGGGACAATGAAATTAATTTTTTGAGAAGCCTTGTAAATGGAAAGCGCCCTGCACTGCATATCATACACTTATACTACCTCGACATGCCACATTAAGTACCAATCGGGTTCCTATGTGGGACCCATGCGCATCTGTTTGTATGGCGCAGTTTTTTAGATTGGAGATATCTAATTCTCAATATATTTATTCGAAATCGATTAAAATTATGTCCCTGACCCAAACATATGAGATTTGATTATAAGCTTAGCGAAATTTTTGGTCTCACCGTGTGTTGTAAGGAACCATTAATTTTAATTACGGTTTCTAGAACAAATTCTTAATGTGTACCTAATGTTTACCTTGCACATTCTTGTGTGTAGTGATATGACCACTAATCATGTTGTTGCGGACTTCACCAAGGGTGACAAATTGACTGAACCCAACTATGACATGTGGCATCGAAAGATTCAATATTTGTTTAATGAACAAAACTATCTTGAGTATTTGACCAATGTTATGGGCAAACCAGCTGAGGGTACTACCACTCAGCATCGTCGTGATATAAAAGCTTATAATCAGTGGGTGAGTAAAGATCGCAGTACGTGCTTTATTATATTAAGTGCTATGCATGATGAGTTGATTAATGATTATGAGAAACACACCACGGCGAAGTCCATGTGGGACCAGCTAAACATTGACTTCGGAGGTACATCTACTACAAGGTTAAGGGGTATGACCTTGAAGTTTGAGATGTATAAGATGGATCCTAAGCACACTATGCCTGAACACCTTAGGGTGATCAAGAACATGATTCGGAAGCTAAAAGATGCCGGAACCACTCTCACTGATGAGCAGCAAGTTCAAGCTGTCATTAGGACATTACTCGATTCTTGGAACCCCATAAAGCTCGTTCTCACACACAATGACAACATTATAAATTTTTCTGATGTTGCTCAACATGTGGAACTTGAGGTAGAATGCCAAGAGGCGAACCATGTAACTGTCCTAGTCACCCAGGGAAGCAAAAGCAAGTTCAAAGGCAAAGGACAGGGTAACCCAAGAAATCAGGGTATGGCTTAAAACTAGACTCCAAAAGAAGGCAAGCTCGCCAAATGCAAAAGAGGCAAGCGTGGTGGAAAGAAAAATTTATTTAAGGTCAAATGCTACAACTACCAGAAGATGGGGCACTTCGCTCGTGATTGCACTGAGCCGAAGCAGGTACCATTTCTACCCCGCTTTCTCTGTACTTTTGTTTGTACCCATGTTTTGATTTTCCATACACAATCTGACTGGATTGTGGATACAGGAGCAACAAAACATATAGCGCTAGATCAAAGGGGTTTTGTAGATTATCGCAGAATTCTAGCTGGATCCCAGAATGTGTTCATAGGGAACGGTATCAGTGAAGCAATTCGAGGAGTTGGTACTTATCAACTCAAGATGCGTATTGGATGCACCTTGTTTCTTCATCATGTACTTTACACATCGGATATTCAGCATAATCTACTTTCAGTTTCTGCATTTTTACCTTTAGGATATTCTTTCCACATTGACGGTTGCACTTCAGAGTTTTATTTGAGTGGTACTTTTGTTGGACGTGGATCCTTATTTGATGGATTTTTTAAATTAGATTCAATTGATTTTGCTTCATCTGTTTCTTATGTAGTTAATACATGTGATAATTCTGAATCTATTACATGGCATGCTAGATTGGGAAACATAAGGCGAGACAAGATGACTAGGTTAGCTAGAAAATGCCTTTTAGGCCTACTTGCTAAAGTCACTCTTTGTGTGCGAGCCCTATCTAGTAGGTATGGCTCATTGGAAGCCTTTTGGAAAGGCAGTCTGAGCTATCCAACCTCTAGAACTTGTCCACTCAGATATTTACAGGCCTATGAAAATAAAGGCATGACATGACACGTCTTATTTTCTCACATTTATTAATGATTATTCACGATACGATTATGTGTATCTGATCGCTCACCACTACGAGACATTAGATTGCTTCAAACGCTTCGTGGCAGTGGTTGAGAATCAGTCAAGCAAGAGCTTAAAAACTTTGCGCACTGACCGGGGACTTGAATATTTATCCGACCAGTTTAAAGAACTGTGTGAGAAGAAGGGGATTAGCAGGCAGTTAACCATTTCTAACACTCCGCAGCAAGATGGTGTAGCGGAGAGGAGAAATAGGACACTCTTAGATATGGTTAGGTCGATGATGGCACAAGCCAACCTCTGGATATCTTTATGAGGGGATGCTCTTTTGACTGCTTCTTACATCCTTAACCGAGTGCCTTCACAGTCAACTCCTTCGACCCCTTATGAGTTATGGAAAGGTACAAAGCCAAATTTAAGGCATATGCGACCATGTGGATCAATAGGTTATGTTCACAGTACCTCCCATAAGTTTGGGAAGCTTGGCCCTAGAGTTAGGAAACACATCTTTATAAGATATTCCGACAGCTCAAAGGGTTACGTTATGTACGGTAAACACCTTGATGGAGGAATGACCGAGATTGACTCATGGGATATCGACTTTATTGAGATAGGTTTTCCTAGCATTAGTGACACAAGCAGGGATCCCAACCTCTTTGAGATAGAGAACGAGGATAATGTCTCACCTATTCTTGGCGAGAGTGGGGAATTAACTCATCCTGTAATCGTTAGAGAAATTTAGACTGATCATCAGCCTAGTGGGAATATACCAACCAATGGGAGTATGCCACAAGGCGATCATCAGGATTCCCCCGCGCGTAAGAGCACTCGTGGTTAAATTTCTCATCAACGTTTTGAGATTGAAGGGGAAGCTCTCATTTGTGTTCCAAAGGACGAGGATGAGCCTGCTTCTTTGCGAGAGGTGCTCTCCTCACCTGCTAAGGATAAGTGGCAAACTGCTATGGAGGATGAACTAAGTCCTATGAGTAAGAACTAGGTATGGGAGTTAGTTAACCTACCTACTGGGAGTAAGACTATTGGAAACAAATGGGTTTTAAAGGTCAAGTGCAAGGCGGATGGTTCAATTGACAAGTATAAAACACACCTTGTGGCGAAGGGCTATACCCAAAAGGAGGATGTAGACTATGATGAGACTTTCTCCCCAGTGGTGAGAATTGTCTCAATTCGTCTCATTCTAGCCATTGTCGTAAAATTGAATTTGAAACTCTTTCAAATGGATATTAAAACTGTATTTCTCAATGGAGAACTAGATGAGGAGACCTTTATGGATCAACCAATGGGTTTTGAGGCTAAAGGACAAGAGCGTAAAGTTTACCATCTCAAACGTTCTATATATGGCCTTAAACAATCGTCTAGGGAGTGGTACTTTAGATTTCATCATTCCATTATCTCTGTTGGTTTTGAAATGATTGAAGAGGACCATTGTATGTATGTGAAATGGTCCAAGGTAAGTTTTCTTATTCTATCCTTATACGTTGACGACATTCTATTGGGAAGCTAACTTTGTGTTAGGCATCAAGATCATTAGGAATCGCTCTAGGAATATTCTTAGTTTGTCTCAAGAACATAAAGAAGATCTTTGAATGATTCCACATGGATAAGTCTAAACCCATTGACACTCCCATGGACAAGGCCTGTGTTTTGAGCCTTGACCAGTGCCTTAAGACTGATGAAGAGAAGAATCAAATGTCCAAAGTACCCTATGCAGCAGCGATAGGCAGTTTGATGTACGCGATGATGTGCATGCATCCAGATATATGTTTCGCAGTTGGCATGGTTAGTCGTTACCAGAGTAATCCAGGATTACATTATTGGCAGGTAGTGAAAAGAATCTTTCGATACCTTTGTGGGACCACTGATCTCACCCTCATTTACAATGGTTCGGATTTGAGATTGAGAGACTATAGTAATGTTGACTGGGCTAGCATCACAAGGAAATGTTATCTTGAAGCATATCTCCACGAGTAGCATGGTGGTTGATCCGTTAACTAAGCCTATTGCTCGGGACATTTTTCTTACTCATGTTAGGAATCTGGGACTTAGACGTGGATGATTTATATTTCGAGTTTTGACATTTTCTTTAGACATTATTGTTATCACTGTTTGATTTATATATGAGACATATAATTCTTTAGAGTGATTTACATGAGTAAACATTTTATATTTTAAAAATGTCACTAGGATTAAATCGACCCAATCACAAGGATGATTCATCTTGACTCTTAGAAACAACAGCAAAATGAGCTAAATTCATCTCGACGCTTGAAAATAGCGAGTGAGATGAATATACAGTTTTTTAGCTAAGTGGCGCCTTAGTTAGAGCTAAGATGAGACATTTCTATAGTCGAACACAAAGATCCCATGTCATTATAGCCTACTTATAGCAGAGTGTGAGAATTCATGCAGATGCTATGGGGGCGACTGAGCTGATTTAGTCAGGTTAAGCGCTTGAAAGTGAGACTGAACTCATACTCATATAATGTTCTTTTTATTTTATGAGTAACATGCCCACCTTAGTGGGAGTTGCACCGTAGTGTACATTTCATATTGTTTGTGCTTTATTACTACCATTTGTGAGAGTGACTGAATAGATCCCTTCTTCGTACTATATGAGCCACTTGGATCAAAACTAAGTTGATCCTATGGATACTTTCTACCTGAGACCATGTCATAAAGAGGATGCCCAATGACGCTACTTTGACGTGCTCCTTAGGATCATGGATGATGCGGTCCAACAGGACACGATTGGGAAAGCGATTGGGAATAGTTGGATTGACATGTGGACTTAGGGAAAACTATTCGAAATTACACCCTTGTATTGTGGCTTATTTTTCGGGTGACTTGTCATATTTATGTTTCGAAGTAGTCATAAGCACATTTCATATTTTAAGGTTAGCACTGCTCATCATGAGGGATCGAGAGTGCTGGACTTAGTGTAATTGGATTGTTTAGGTTACCCCATATTATTTGTTAGTGATGTGCTACGTTGGTTAGATGGAAGTTTGATATAGCACTCATACATTCGTATTATCTCATTAGGTCACACGCTCCATTTCCTGTATGATGAGACACCTATGGTAGAGAGACTTTCAGAATGGACAATTGATAATGTCCGACCTGCGTGGACGAGTGGGAGATGTTAATTAATATGGGTCGGAATCCATTCCAACCCAGTTCCTACATGGGTCGCCCACTTGGGGTAATCATAGACCCATTAGGATTAGGAACCCTAGCTAGCCAATTCTCTATAAATTATAGAGTTTTGGCCACAAAGTCAATTAAGGTTTTGACCTAATTTCTTTCTCCCTATTCTCTTCTGTCTCTTCCAATTGAGAGTGGGTATCTCCAAGGATCTTCATTGCAATCTTTAGATTTGGAGAGTGGAATATTGCATAGCCATTGCCTAGCGAGATCGTTGCAATTTTTTCGTTCGTCGTTGTTCGTGCGGATCGACCCGTGGTGCAACCCGATCCATTCCGCTGCAAGGAAAACTATACTGAGGTATTCCCCGGATACCCGTTTTTCTTTCCATTTAACATTCATGGCTCCAACGGACCTCCTAGAACTCGCCACCATTGGTGACCTCTTTTGTGTTAGCCGATTCATGATATCTGAACCCAACTTCTCCTTGCCAACAACTGCTTAGCACAGTTAGTAATGGCATTGCTGTTGAAGCAGCCTAATGGCATGTCTCATATTCAAGACTTCCCCTTCCCCCCCCCTCCATCCACCCAAACTAGTAGGCCTATAGGAAACACATTAGTTAGCCATGGGAAGAGTTATGTTGAAGATCCACCACAGATCGAGATCCTCTGTCATGTGACACAACGTGTAGTGCAGATCCAAAGGCTAGGAGCACATTGGGCTGTGTCTGAGGGCTCCAAACACTTGGATCTGTGCATTACAGACAAGTCTGATCAATCTCCCAAACCCCACCCCCCACCAAAAAAAAAAAAAAAAAAATTGAATAGAGAAGCAAGTTGTTGGAGATGTGGGATAGCAGGAGATTTAGATAATCATTAACATGGAGCGGAGTGTATTAGTTGAGGGGGTGTTACATACAAGTTATAAAAATGAAAAATTATTGGAGAGTTAGAGACGTGGAAGGGAATAGTGAGGGACAATAATAATAATAATAATAATAATAATAATAATAATAATAATAATAATAATAAAAAAAAATTAATTAATTAATTAACTACTAACCGGGGAGTACCTCTTTCTATTTCAACAGCCTTATTGACATAAAAGGCCGTGCAACTCCAAGGAGAGGTACTAGGACGGATGAATTTTTTGGCTAAAAGATCATTAATCTCTTCTTTGCAAGTCTCAAGGAGAGTTTGATTCATTTGGACTGGTCGTGCTTTAGTGGGGATTTGAAGATCTGAGAACCCAGTAGCATAAGGTAAGGAAACCATATGCTGCTTACGGTGCCAAAAGGCATCTGGGACATCAGAACAAAGATTGGATTCAAATTTTGATTTAATTTGATTAATTTTTTGGATAGTCTTAGGGTTTTTGAGATAGTCAGAGATTTGTTCATGGAGAAGCTCTGTTTTGAGAAAATTTAATTGTTTAATTTTTCTAATACTTTGATCATTAGAATTTTGGGCTTGTAAGAATGGGAAGACAATTTTTTGTCCTTGAAATTTTTGAGAGAAGCTCCGAAGCAAGCTGTGCCCTCACAAGTTCTTCCAAGATCTCTCCGAGCACATCGCCGGTCTGCAACAACAGGCTCCGATCATCTCAAGTCTGATCGTCCTCCAAAGGTTAGTTGCCTACAGCTCAAAGCCAACCCAACCTTCTTCTTTTCAAATCCTCCAACCCAAGCCTACCCAAACTTATCTCCAAATATTGTAATCTTTACTTTCAAATATATTATTATTTTCTTTAATTACATTATTAGCTTTCTTTTGCATATAGCAACTTCTTGTTCTATCCTCAGATCAAACCTACAGTCGTGCCTCTTGATTCTGAAAGATAGATCTAGTTAAGCAGCTTTTAATTTTGTGCAATTTCATATCCTTTATTTTAAGTTCATGGTTTTATTCTATATTTGTTTATCTTTCTTTGCACAATTTAGTTCTGAGTAAGGTATTGCACCCATCTCAGTGATTGTCTCCTTGCTGGATCGGAGTAAGGTATTGCACCCATCTCGTTCTGATTGCTATACAGAACCAGGAGATTATTATTATTATTATTATTATTATTATTATTATTATTATTATTATTATTATTATTATTATTATGATAAAAATACTGTTAACAGAAAAAGAGATCAAGCATCATTGTCTACAAGGTTCTGATTATTATGGATAAAAAACGGGAGTGGACTATTGGAAGTAAGAGATTAAATGGTAGATGTTATACTCGGAGTATGAAGGGAAATAAGCTTCTAAAAGATTGGTTTGAAGGATTTATACAAGGAAAAAGAAAGCCACAAATTACCAAATTAATCTCAAACATTCCATATTTCTAAAGGAAGGAGGGAACTTCTTAATTAGTAAGTCTGGGTACCACTCAAAGAAAGGAAGAATTTTAGGGCAAGTGAAGGGGAGGAGGGGGAAGTACAACGTCAGGATCCTTTCCAATGTCTCAACCCACTCAATGTGTATCAGAAGATTTAGAGGACCCGAGGATGAGTGCCTAGGTCCTCTGAATCATCTGATGCACATTGAGGCATTGAGCGTGTTGGAGAGGAGCTTGATTCAAGTAATGTCTTGGTCAACTGTCAGAATTGGTCTTTAATTGGACAAGGTTCATCTTTAATTCACATCTTCCCTTATATTTTCAATGATCAAGAGTTGTTTAACGATTTGTATATATATATATATATTTATTTATTTATTTATTTATTTTTTTTTCAATCTTGCTTGACACTAGACAAAATCAGATTGATTTTTTTTTTTTTTGGTAAAGAAAAATCGGATTTATTTCAATCTTGCCAAATAAGTAGGGATTAGAGGGTGGGATATACCTACCATTAAAATATTTGGGTTTAGTTGACCCACACTTGATCATATTTTTGACATTTAATTATGTAAATATATTTACAATAAATGTAATGTGATAGGTAAATAACATTAAATGATACTATAATTATGTTAATACACTCTTTATGACAAAGTGTCCAAAATACCCTCTACCCACCCCTTATCATTGACTTGATTGTTCCAAAGACTAGAGTGCCCCTTCCCTAAATTAGTTAATGGAAAAAGATGGTCACTGATTTAAGTCAGGTAATATTGCAATAGGTAACGAATTTGGGCAGCTAGCACTTTGGGCTTCAAACCAGATTGCCTTCAAGGTTTATCTTTTTATCGTTGTGTAATGTTTCAACTCGGGTGATATACCTAAGTTGTGTCATGTTTCTTTGGCTTGCATTACACTATTTCCAATCAATAAAGGGTTCTTTCTAAGCACTAAAGTAATATATGACTTTGCTTGGCATGCAATTCAACATATGATTAGATAATTACTTGGCCTAATGTATTTTGCAGTCACTTTCTTTTGTATTAGTTCTCTTGTAAAAGGGACCATTTTTCTTAGTGGATTGGAAATTTTTTCCTTGCAATGAATATGAGTGAACCTGACACCTTTTTGGCAACATTGCGGAAAAAGTTGCTTCAATTGAATTGCCTTCTAAATGAGGTGTAATTTGATTATATAAAACGATCTTACTCAATCAAACAATGGATGAGCCCAATTATTAGTAAGTTGATCTACGAGAATTGTTGTGCAGGAGTGCATCCGAGAATCAAGTCCTTCTGCTAGCACGAAGAACCAAGCAATGGCTAATTGATCGTAGAGCATTCTCTCCCGATGGTCGAGCTTATTTCTTATAAATTTTAAGGGGAGTGAGTAAAGGTTTGCCAAATTGGATCTTGGTTTTGTTCGAATGGCCCTATCAAGTATATAATGAGTTAATTGAGGCTCAATTTTTAGTAATAGATACTCCCCGCAGCTCCCTACGTTTTTTGTGTGAGAGTGCAATTTATTACATGTCAAGACAAAAGAAAGAAAAATGCTAAAACGAAGCATATATAAAACTTGGAACAACTATAAGGTAGCTGTTGAAAATACAAGGAAAAATATGCAATTCTAAGTAGGCTATATACTTGTGGGACACAATGCATGAATGAGACATTATGATTTCCATTGGAATAGCATTCCAGGTGGGGAGATGGCCATTTGGAGCTGGTTTGGAACAGCATTACTGCATTACCATGGCCTGTTGGGTTTGGTTCGGGTTTGGCCATTGGTTCCATGTTGTGTTGTTTCTTGTGTTGAGTGATTTGGATCTTAATATCCTCATTGGACTAGCCTACAGTGCCATGAAGTGATACCACATTTCCCTCTCTCTCTCTTTTCAAAGAGGAGAAATAGATTAGGACGAAGTTTTCCTTCACTTTAACATTGTTACAAATGAAGCTCGTAGCCATCTTGATCTTCATCAATATTCCCATTCTCACATGTTGTTCATCAATATATCATTTCATACATTAAGGTGACAAATAATTTTCATAGGAAATTCTTTGGCTTTTCTAGTCCATGCCAATTGTCTATGGACTCTGATATGTTGCCCCCAGCGGGTCAAATGGTTGTGTTAAGAGATCTCAAGGGTTTGTAAGTATGTGAGGAGGTCTAGTTATATATTGATTCCTCCATTAATAATTTTTTAACCTTCTTTAATATAATATAATATATAATCTATTGGACTAAGTTTTCCTGAGGCCACGGTGAATGGGCAGCTTGGCAAAGACCTCTCATGCTTTCAATAAAGCCACATTGTTCACCATTAATCATCACCAAGAAACATCTATTAGTAACATATGCCACAATCCATCAAATGAAATTATGAACCTTGGAGGAAATTTAAGACAATGTACGATAGTAAACAAAGAAACTTTAGCTGACAATGTAATACTTTTCTAATATCAATCTTCGCCGCAAACCTCGGTTTGCCTCGCAGGAGATGGTAATTATGAACTAGTGCTGAGATGTTTGAATTTGTTAGAACAAACATTAACAAATATTCAGAAACTAAACACAGATTCACACAATATGACACATATTTAACGAAGTTCACACATTGATGTGGTGTGCTACATCCTCGGGAGAAGAATATGATTCACTATGTAGAAAAGAGATTACAATGGAGATTGCTTTAGAACATCCAAATCGCGGTAAAAAAATTTCCCCAAAAAACCCCTAAATCTTACAATGCTTGCTCAACAAGACTATACTACACACACACACTCCTTCAAGTCAGGTCAATCCATTGGGTCTTTCCATGTCACAGGGGATCTAAAAAAAATCCCATTAAGATTGCAACCAAAATATGTCAGAGTGGGTCATTCTTCAAAATGGATCAAGAATTTGAGGCAAACATAACAAAGTATTTGAAGAAGTTCTCATTCTTTAGAATTCAACTATTGGTTATATAATTGGCTTTTGAGGCATACCTACAACAAAAATAGCTCTGATCTATTTTCTTGAGTTTCTTAGCGGTGTGACCAACATGGGTCCGACTCCATGCATGAAGACAAAGTTTAACTGCCTTGAGTTTGGTAATAACTACAAAGATGGGTATAGAATTAGAGGAACTAGGAAAAAGATCCTCTCCAACTCCAACCAATTACCTCTTATCCGTCCAATGGCTAGGAGGACTTGGACATACATCCTCAGGTGTTGACAGGTATTGGGATTTGTGTCTAAGTCCTCCTAGCCATTGGATGGGTGGAAGTTAAATGATTGGACGCCCAAGTAGTTGGAGATGATGAGGATCCAAATCGGGGTTTACCAAGTATCCCTCATCCTAACAATACATGCCAAATGGTCAAAGATTCCTAGGAGTGCAAATTTAGCTTATGGTGTTGGAAATTCCCTTCATGAATAGTCTTTTAACTCTGTCAAGATTGAGCATATTTTGGTCGCAACTAAAGTGCATGATTGGATACTGGTTTCCATAATGCAAGAATCAACATAATTCAAAAGGAGACTTTTCCGCCACCCACCCAAGGTAGAAGATAGAATCTCTGCATCCAAGGTGATTTGACGTTATGATTAACTTCTTAATTAGTGAATGTAATCATTTACTCATACTTCATTCGGTTTGGTGCGGTTTCAATTTTTCACTAAAGTCGTCAGTTTGACCAAACATAAACCATACTAAACCCTAAAAGGCTAAAACACAATATCTAAGATTTTAGTTTTTACTTCGTCTCTCCCACCTTTGCATTTGACTATTGGCTCTCCTCACTTTTCTTTTGCACTTCTGCTCTTTGCTTTTAAGTTCAACACAAGACATTCCCAAGTCCCGTACAAAACCCTAGAAGTGAATCACATAAAATTGAAGAAGTTATCAAGATCATATACGAACGAAATGAGACCCAAAAAAAAAAAAAACCAAATAAAACCAAAAGGATTATTTCGTTTTCGATACTGAATTTTAAATTAAACAAAATCATAACAGAACCGATTAACACTCATTGATACCATCTTTATCAAACTTCATTTGCCTCCGCAAGCAAATGTAGGAACTAGTACTGTTTGTAACTAAGCATTAGATAGTGAGTGGTGGAATAAGTCATTAAGTCCATTCAACTAGGAGGTCTTGGCTTCCAGTCTCCTGATCCTATCCTTCCCTCCCCTTAGCTAAATGTGTCAATCGGTTTGATTTAGGTTATTCGGTTTGATTTCGTTTCGATTAAAAATACAAGATGTGGAAATCAAAATCCTATCGAACCATTGATATGAACACATTTTAGAAACTAAAACCAAATTTGACATGGTTTGATTCGGTTTTAATTTTCATTCGATTTCATATTGGGTCCCTTATTTGGTTTTAGTTCAGTTTCATATTAAGTTTAGATCTTATTCTATATGTTTGGACTAATTTTTTAAATCTTCATGGATAAAAAAAAAAATTTATTTGTTAGATTCATGATTCATGAAACTATTATCAAATATTTAAAAGAAATAAAATTTGTCATACTTGGTTCTTTATTCGATTTGAAAATAAGTAATTTAATTTGATTGAAGGGTTTTTGTCATGAAATCAAAATTGAACCAAACATAGAATATTATCGCTTTTGAAATCAAAACCGAATCAATTTATTGTGGTTCAATATCATTTCGTTTTAAACGGCCCGTTTCGATTTTAAATTGATACCCTTACCGAAGCGGGTAGGACCATAGAATAGGATAAAGTCGGCATCGATTAAAAAAAAAAAAAACATTGATACCCCAGTTTCAACCGTCGGATGGCATGCTTTATCATCCACATCGTATAATTTCCACCAACAAAAATGGAGGTCATCGGTTGGCAAAGAAGGAAGTAATGGCAAGATTCGTAAATTTCCCCAGGGGTATGACCTTTTCCATAAAAATACATCCGCTTTTAGACTCTCTCTCTTGTCCCTCTCTCTCTCTCTGTCTCTCATCTTGACTCATCGTCTTCTTTCTCTCTTAAAAAGCGAGAGAAACGATTTCAGAACAAGGCGAGCGAAGGAGAGAGACTTTCGAAGGCGACCGAGCAATCGCGAGCAAACGCTTTTGTTTCCTTCTCTCTTACAACACTTCCACTCCTTTTCTCCTTCTCCGTCTCTCTCTGAGTTTTGAGGAGTTAAAGCTTAAAATAAACAAATATTTTATAATATGATATGAAAATTATATAGAGCAATCCCTCGAAATCATCAAGGTTCTCCGGTTTATCGGGGCGATGTATCTGTAACCCCTTCCGCCGACAACCTCGCTTTTGGGTTTCTCAAACCCTTGCTCCACTGTCTACTGCCCACACTACCAAAGACTCTCTCTCTCTCTCTCTCTCTCTCTCTCTCTCTCTCTCTCTCTTTGGAAATTGTAGATTGTAGATGCTTTTTGTAAATAGATACCCTTGCAGAAGAATCCAGTCATCTTCTATCTGCTGCTACACTTCATCATCTCCGGAATGACGAACAACGCACCGGAAGGCTTAGGCGACGATTTCTTTGATCAAGTCTTAGGGATTCCTTACATGGGCAACGAATCTGCTTTGCCGGGAAATGATGGGAATTTGGCGGGAACGGCGGCAGGGGCATCGTCGATGGTTCTGCAGCTGGGCTCTGGGGGAGTGTCTCGTCACGTGCCTAGTGGTAGTGGGTATCAGGGGACGACGACAGCCTTTCCCTTGGGATTGAGCTTGGAACAGGGGAAAACTGGGTTTATGAAACCGGAGGAAGCTTCCGGAAGCGGTAAACTGTTTCGAGAAGGTGTTGATGCAAAGCTTCCTACGGGAAAGAACGTAAGCCCTTTCTATCTTTGATCGTCTTATACTTTAAACCCCTGTAAGTTGCAGGGAATTCTCATGCATGTGAAGTGTGTAGATTGCATTTACCGTTTCCGGCGTCGTTGTCGGAAACTGTGTAGGAAAATTTCAGAACTCCAGAATTCATCTTTCCAGTTATTTGTTTATTCACGTGGAATTCCTGGAGAACAGCGTCGCCGGCGACGCTATTGCGTGAAGGATGGAAGGGCATGTTTGTGAATTTAATAAGCGAGGGAATTATTGGGTATTTAATAACTTTGGTTGGTTTTTTTTGCAGGACAGAGACTCTGTGCAGTTGACGAGTTTGTTCCCGGCGTTTGGACATGTACAGGCGCACTCGGTCTGGCCTGCTGCACCTCAGCCTCAGGTTCATCAGGTGCTTCATTCATATTTCATAATAAATCCCAAATTTTCCATTTCCTTTTCAATCGGCGATCCGATTAGTCGGGCAATTAATCACGTTTCATGACCGTTTTAACCTCCCGTCGGCAACTCCTGAGGAAATTATCCTGAAACGCGTTGAGGGGCAAAAATTGAAATTTCCCACCAACTTGATGGTGCTTGTGACTTTGTACACCTGCTGGGAGTTGCCTTAGCGGGAAATTTAATCAACCTAACGGTTTAGACGGATTGTTAGGTAAAACCATATACTCTTGATCGATTAGATGAAAAGGGCAAGCTTAGTTGGGTTTGTTTTATTCATGTTATGATTGTCGATTTATAAATTTTGTATTTGGTAGTGGCCTAGCGAAGGGGTAGCTCTGATGTGGAACAGAGATTATATTTGTATGTCTCTTGAGAAAATAGTTGTTTGCTGTGATTCATGGGTGTTCTGGTAGCTTGAGTATTGACAGGTTTAGCTTCTATTCAGTTGTAACTCGAGGTGATGAAAAACTCCCTTAATTGTTTTGTTTTCTTGCTTAATTTCACAGCCTTTCCACAGTCAATCTACACAGCCTGCGGTTCCTTCTGCACCTCATTCACATTCACCAGGCATCCGTCCAAGAGTGCGGGCCAGACGAGGGCAAGCCACTGATCCCCACAGTATTGCCGAGCGGGTAAGCTTGAATCCTATGCATAATTATGTAATGCTTACATCTAACACAACACCCATCTGATCGAGGACATTAAATCTGGTTCTTTGTTTTTAAAGTGTTAGCGTACTAATTTAAGTTGAAAAGGTTTGATTATGGTTTACTATAGAAAGCCACAAGAAAATATCTGTTTCCAGTCAGCAGGCCAACCAATTTCCAATGCTCCTTAAGTATGTTAGAGCAACCTATAGAACTTATAAATATCATAAAACTGGCATTTTATGTTTTTCTGTCCAATTGTTGTAATTTGATGATGCAACTAGCTTTTCATCCCCCCACCCAACCCAAAACATATATATTAAAATAAAATAAAAATAAAGCTAGGGTTCTGGTTGTGTAAGGGTAACATGAACTGACTTACCTTGTTTTGTGGTGGGTAAGCTGGAGTTGGACCTTTCGGCTGTCGCCTCATGGTTGGAGATCTTGTTTACTAGTTGATAATTACAGGAAGGAACATAATTTTCATGTTTTCGTGGTTCATTTCCTATTGTAAGGACTTTTTCTGAGGAGTAACTCTGTAAAACACCAGTTTCAGCATGACCAGGATTGTAAAATAAAATTGTATCTAGAATGATGTGGTTTTTAGTTGTTTACTCCTTGAACCAGGTCTCTAATTTTTTCAGCTCTCATTTTCCTTTCGTTTTTGTTTTTTTATTGTTATGCAAAACCCCTCTTCATTCTCCTTTGGATGCAGTTACGTAGGGAGAGGATAGCAGAAAGAATGAAGGCTTTGCAAGAACTTGTACCTAGCTCCAACAAGGTCATTATCTCCTCTCTTTTATTGCTTCCTTTGTGAGAAGTTGGTTTATCATTTTTCTTACAATAACTTGCTCTGTGCTTTACTCTTCATTATTTATGTTAAAATCTGGTTGTGGAAGAAGGTTAGGAAATCTTGCTTAAGAGGAAGTGTTGAATGGTTTTCTATTCTGCACCAAAGTTTACTCATATATAAGTGATAAGGTGTCTTAAAACATCTTGATTCCCTAGAACTAAAGAACCATGTTAGTGGACCTTTTTATATGACTTTTAAATGATCCAATTGCTGAAAGTGGGAAGATGAAGATATAAACTGCATAATGAAGGGGCCAAATGTCCGATGCCAGGATTTCATGATGTATGTTTTGTCCTGTATGTCTCCAACTTTGAGTCCCCTAGTAGCCTTTTTATCATCTGATGTGTTTCATACGTAGCTAGTACGGGAGTCACAAGACCACCTCTTGTGTAGAGGAATTTCCAAGATTTCAAACAGAAGTTAGTCAGTCTTCGACTCTTCGGCTTCTACTGCACGAACCTGGCCAACTGGCTGTTTTTAGAGACCACCTCTTTATGATGTCTGAAGTCACAACCCAGTCAGTGGTAAAGCAGACCGGTACCAATCTGGAAGGAACTGTGCTTATTATTAGATTAGTCCTATTATAGCCGAATGCATAGTGTATGGGCCTGATCTAACTCAACCAACAAAGTGAAATACAAGTTGATGATTCTCAAAAACAATGTTATCACAGAAATGAAGCTAACCCCTATTACGTCTGCTCATTCTGAATTAACTATCAGCCTTATGGATTTGAGACTGCAGAAAATGCAATCGGAAAGATTCACCCCCCACCCAAAGTTCCACCGAGCAGAGATCAAATTTAAATATCTAACACCTGATGTCTTTTTATGAGAAATTCTGAATCATCCTATGTAGCTCAACTCAAAAGCATTTCCCAAGTTAATGGAAAAATCTAAATCACCCTGAAACAGAACATTTTGTGGGGGGTATCATCCTTCCCTTGTCACCCTTGGCTTTCCAGAAGATTTCTGTACTTGTTTCATAAGTCAGCACAAAGTGAACTCCTATGCCACTATGAGAATTATAGTAGTTGGGAAATGGGAAATGGGAAATGGGAAATGGGAAATGGGAAATGGTAATTCCTAATAAGTCCCCTAAGAACTTAAAATTATCATCAACAAGCCTCTCTTGGATTCTTCTTTTATATCGGTAAACAGTCCTGGTGTTACTTCTGGCCTTTACATAAAAGCAATTGATGATCTTTCACCAATTTTGGTGCATCGTAGTATCTCAGTGAAAACAGGTTTAGAGCAGTGTCATGGATTAAGGATAGGATGCCACCCAAAAAGGCCTCAGAGCTGGTGATCTTGAAATTTCACAATCTGAACAAAAGCTTAAAACATGAATCCTTTCTTTCCAAAGTAACGACAACAACAACTTAGCCTTATCCCAACTAAATGGGGTCTTCATTCCAAAGTAATAACTGGTAGACAGTGAATAATCAATAATAATTCCTGGTCTTTGCATCGCATATCTCACCTCCTGGGGCTATACCTTCTTGACTAAAGATTATCCATACTCATTTTGTACTTTATCTTCCACTTATTAGAGGTTTCGGTGACATACATGTGGCTTTGTATCCATGTTGAAATTGCTGACCGGCTCTAAATCCGTATCATAATTGCCAAGCTAACATGTGAAACCAGATCTGTGTGCAACAAACTGTTTATTTGAGGAAGTGAGCAACCCCCCCCCTACCCCCGGGCGGGGATGGGGATGGGGAATAGTTTTCAAGCTAATCTGTTCCTTAAAAGGACTTGAGGACTTTTCATGTGGTTATCATTGATGACAACATAGTTTGAGGTTTCGGTTTTGAGCCTAGTTTTGACCAGGTTCAAAACCAAAATATTTCATGAAACACGGCATTTCGGTCGAAACCTGCAAATTTCAGTGTAGGGTTTTGAGGCCCAAGTGGCCAAATTAGGTCCCAAAACTTCTAGGAAACCCTATTTTAGACCCTCTAAATATAGTCCCCCAAATAAATAAAGAATACATTCAAAATGGTGGTTTGACTTTGGACCCTAGGTTGGCAGTATACGTTGTATGCTGCTCTATACATTCTCTAATATGGCCTATTCCAGCTTAAAGCAGTCATGGTAGTATAGCCTTGGAATAAATGTGTTCATGAATCAGAAAACTTTTGGCATCCTATTCAATGAGATTGGATGGTGGTGATAGTCATGGTGGTAGTTGTTGTCGATGTTTTTCTTTTCCTCTTTTGCTTAGTAATAATCTGTGAATTAGGGGTTCAACTTCTCTGATTTGGTTTGAAAAGTAACTGCTAGTGTCATGGTTGTCAAGGCATTGCCTCGGCCCCATGGCAGTGTGTGGGGCAAGGCAAACAGTCACTTTCTGTCAAAACAGCCTAACTAAAAGAAAAATTAATTCAGGAAACAGGGCCAAAGAAGGGGAAAAGCCAGGGTGGCAAGGCAAACAGTCACTTTTCTGTCTAGGCAACCTAACTAAAATAAAATTAACTCAAAAGTGGGGGGAAAGAGTTAAAATGGAGGAAAAATAGGGAAAGGAACAGGAGATTAAGGAGCAGCTGCTTCTGCCAAAGAAGATTGAAGCTGCAGCAGCCTTGTTGCCACAGAAGAAAAGGAAGAGGAGTAGTGGGAAGAAACAGAAGCAGTAGCAGAGGTTGCAAGCACTACTGCCACTGCTATAGAGGAAGAAAAAGGAGCAACAGGAGGAAGAGGAAGGGGGCATGCCTGCTTAGGTGTCCTCATAATGCCCTAGAACTTCATTTCTCCTTCATACACCATCAAGAGGAAGAAGATGGAGTTGCTGCAACTCATCCTCCCCCATCCGAAGCCCTAGAGACCTAAACACATCAGGCTTACATTTTCCAGATAATATCTTATTTATAAATTAGTCACTTTTGTCTTTGTATTTAGAACCTAGTGGAAAAAGATTTTTTTCCTTTACACATAACCCCCTTTCCCTATATACAACCGAATAACATAAGTCTTTTATATCACATATAAGCCCTTACCTCCCTCTTTCTTTCGAACTGCTTTGTTCAATAAGGCGTCTTCTAGGCAAGTGCCTAGGCACCCAGCCACTGCTTCAGCTCGCTTAGGCGCCGTGACAACTATGGCTAGTGTAGTTCTTTGGTGGTCCCACAGCTAAAAGGCCAACAGAGAACATCAGTGTTCAGAGATTCTACTATTTGCGTGAGAAATTAATGTTTAATTGCAGCAATCCTGTCTTAAACAGGCATCATCAACATGTATTTAATGCTTCAGGATGGCTTAAGTTCCATCCTTGTATAATCAAGTTAATGAATATAAGTAAGAAGATTAAGAAGATGCCATATCTTAGGAGTTAATATTTTCAGATATTAAGTGAAACATGATTCCCATGTCCCAACCCTGTAGAGTCTTATGTCTAATCCATTAACTAACTGATTTGGTTATGCAGACAGACAGAGCAGCCATGCTTGATGAGATCGTGGATTATGTGAAGTTTCTCCGGCTCCAAGTAAAGGTGAACTAGTTCTACTTTCACAGTTGAGTTATAATTTAAGTAAATCAATTCCCATATATAGGACCATTGCTTATAGCAATGGTGAAAGGTTTGGGCTGCCAGGAAAATGCCCGGGTTCGAGTCTTGAGGGCAGCCACTTGTTGCAAAAATGCCAAAGGTTAGGACCAACTCCAAACTCACCCATCCTAGGTCCCCGGCCCATTTTTTTTTTATTTCCCATATTTAGTCATCATGGAGATTGATAAAATTTTCTTCTTCCAACCATTTTATGGAGCCATATTCTCCATTGATGCTGATAATTGTTTTTATGTACAAAGACCTTTTGAAATTTTTTTTTACTAGACTCACAGTTGGACGCCTAATCGATCTTTCACACTGAATTAGAAAAACAAACTCTTCTAACTACTACTGAAACTTTATGCCAACTTAAACTACCCAAACATGGGCTTATAGATTGGACACATTATAATGCAATCCATAAAAATGAAAAACCCGACCTATAATGTATACTACCCAACACTCAATTTCAGCCCATTGGACTGCTGGCACCTTGTATGCCTCTAGGGTTTGCACCTGTGCCTCCATATGCAATCATATTGATCCAATCAGTATAATGCAACTGCATGAGGTAACTGCTTTTCCTACTGATAATATAGACCATATTTTTGTTTAGCCATTGTTAACTTCAACTCCCTTCAGATTTATCTAAAACTGTACACCCTTTATTTATTGCTCTGCATATCTCTGGGAAGACTTCATTGTGAACCCTGGACTCATTATCTCCCTTCTATCTTTGAAGGACCCATTCTTGTCATGCAAGTTTTTGTCACCTATAAGACCTGTAGGAAGTTTATGAATGAAATGGTTAAAATGGTTAATTACCTGTAAACCTCAGTCTCAATCTTGTAACTGTTCTGAAATATGAGCTATTTTGTCTTTGAATCAGAAACATGATGATGATAGATGAAAATAACTATCTTTTGCATCCAGTATATATTTTTCCATCTTCTAATAATTAGTCCATCTGTTTTCCAACCGTATTTACAGGTTCTGAGCATGAGCAGACTTGGGGGAGCTGGTGCAGTGGCACAACTTGTAGCTGACATCCCACTAAACTCAGTTGAGGTAATAGAATGAGTAGGGTTCCTTAATTTTGTATTTTAGCTTATGCATATGCACGCATTTGTCGACATAATATGCTGTTGTTATACCACAACCCCCTCGCCAGCAAATAAAAATTAATTGACAGCTGGATTTATGTAGCTTTGCAATTACACACTCCTATTTCCATTTTCTTGCTTTAAATTATTATATTTAACTTCTTGGTGGATGAGTAAATTGTTCGCCTTTGTTCCATATTTGGGTATCTATACGTTTATTGCAGTAATTGTGTTTACCTTGATCACTTCTGTAACTGCCTTTGGTATATTTACCACCTTTCTTTGCCGTTGTCATGGTAACATGACTTTTGTCTCTTGGGTTAAAGGGGGAAGGAAGTGAGAGTGGAAGCAACCAGCGAACGTGGGAGAAGTGGTCAAACGATGGCACAGAACGACAAGTAGCAAAGCTTATGGAAGAAGATGTTGGGGCAGCAATGCAATTCCTGCAATCCAAGGCACTCTGCATCATGCCACTATCGCTTGCCTCAGCCATCTACCACACACATCAACCAGACAGCTCGACACTAGTGAAGGCGGAGTCCAACAGCCCTTCATAGATTGAAAGGCAAGGCGACACAATTGCACGTGCTCATCTATGACTCCCTACATTCTTCCAGGGCCCAATCTCCCCTTAATGGTCTTATTCCAAATCCACCAATTTATAGTTACTACTGGGGATGGTTACCACTGAACACCTCTCGCTCGCGAAATTGCAATCAAAGTCAGACACCATAATGTTGCCTTTTCTCCCTGTTTCGTCAAACAGGCTCTGATGTCATTCTAGAAGAGGGGGAAAAATTGCAGGCACTAAGCATGTCATGCTGGATTCAAGCCAATTGAGATTGTGAAGGCTGTCCTTGCTATGCTTTTCTGTTTTTCTCTTCTTTTTTTCCCCACCTTGGTTTATCAGTGGGAAGTAGTGGATGGACAAAGCACGTTTGCAGTGGGGACCTTTCTTTTTCATCTGTTTTTTTCTCCTTTTCCCCCCTATGTGGTGGGTGTGTGGGACCTTCAAAAAGGGATGGATGAGTACATATATTGTATTCAGAGAAAGGAATCTGAAAATGGATAATTGTTGGTCATTTTGAAAAGTTATGTTGGAAGGTTTTAGTCTGAATAGAAATTGATTGTGCTTCTTGGTTTGTTTGGCTTGTGGGCTGAGTTGGATGTGTTTGTACATAACATTTAAAAGATTTCTGGTTTGGTGGTCCACATAATCAAATGTGGTCTGGTGTCTGCTTTTCACAGGGCAGATCTGATTGGATTGAAATTTTAATGGACAACTAAACTGTAAGGTCCCTGCTCATATGTTAAGTTTAAGCTCTTATGTAGTTGGCCATGTAGCAAAACAGATAATTGAAAATTTCAGGAATTTGACATGGTATAAGGATTTATTGAGGAGCAAGGCATACATTGAAGTGTCTGTCATTAAATAGAGAGAAGTGATTGAAATTAGATCTGAAATTTAACATGTGCACTACCTAGATCATTTCTAGTTGTCCAATGGCCAAGCCAACTGAAGAAACTTTTGCGGTTTTGCCTAAATTTTTTTAACTCATGGCCTCGTATTCTGATCTCCTATATCATCATGAGAAGTGGAATCATTGGAGGGATAAGAAGGTTTAGGGTCAAATTGGAGGTTGAATTATTGGAGCGAGAAAGTTTAGGGTCAGGCCCTCCATCATCAAGTGATGGCACTTAGCTACTATATAAGCTCACTAGCGTAGTTGGTACCACAACTAGGGCCTCTTTGATTAGAAGTGTAGTGATTGAAAGTAATGAAAAAAAAATAATAAACTTCTGTCATTTTTTTTTTGGTGATTTACATCAACCTCCCCTGGCGTTTGCCTATATTACATCCTCCCCCTTGAAAAAAATCGCTTATTACATTTAAACCCCAACAAGTAACACCATTAGACTAGTGTTAATTTTAGAATATAAAAAGATTTCCCACTTGTAAACTATCTGGAGATTCTCTAGTCCTAAAATCAACAAAGCAATCCAGAATTCAACCAGAAATTGGATTAAATGAATCACAGCAATGAAGCTCCGGAGTCTGGAAGAACATACCTTACTGATTTTGATCTATCATAAGTCATGGCAGTTCCTCAACAAGTTCGCTGGTGTCCCTTCAGACACTGGATTTGAAATCACATTATCTTCTTCTGGGATTAAAGAAAATCAGACCTCCACAAGAGAAAAAAGAACTTTCCATCATCTTTTTATCATCAGGAACCATGTGAAGTGGGCAAAAATCTATCAACTTGGAGAAGCTATGAGGACTATCTCCTCAATTTCGGGACAATCCCCTTATCACTCAATTTGGGCAGAAGCAGAAACTGATAAAAAAGCAATAACCCCTTAATATCAGATTTTGTGTATCCTATTCATAAACAAATGAATAAAAAGAAGACCCAACCTCTTAAACTGCTAAAAGATGAATAAGAGCATATATTGATATACTTATAGAACTAAATCCCAATCTGTGATGGGATTGAAGAAGACTATGCAGAGAATCAATAGAAAGTTTAGAAAGTGGAGACTGGTAATTGTATTGAAAGAAAAACCAGAGACCCAAAAGCAGGTTTACCAAATCAAGATCAAAATGAAAGACAAGTACAAGAAGGTTTCTGATGGGAGACCATAGTTTAAGTACAAGCTTTAAAAAATTAAAAGGTTAATTCTAGTTTCTTGACTTCTTAGAGAGAGAAAGAGGCAGAGAAGTATAACTTTAATGCAATTTGAATGAAGAACAACTGTATAAACAAGAAGAACGGTAATTATGACTTTTTACATTTTAAAACAAACACTAGTCTAACAATATTACTTTTTTCTATTTAAATGTAATAAATGATTTTTTAGGGGGGAGAATGTAATATAGGAAAACACTAGGGGAGATTGATGTAAATCACCCTTTTTTTTTCCCCAACCAATTGTTATTGAAAATTTTCCTTTTAATTCACTGGCAAAAGTTTATTTCCATAGGCATGTCTACAAAATGGTGTGTTGCACTATGACTCGGGTGTAGTGAATAGTGGGCAAGAGTTAGCTAAAACGTCCCTTATAAGCGACGAATTGCTTCGTTTCTTATTGCAATGACAATTGGGCAAGAGATCTCGCGCCATTGACAACTTCGAGTAAATAAGATAGTCCAAAAGCAATAGAATTAGATTAACATCTTGGAACATAAGAACTTTTATGAGAAAGATTTTAGAATTAATAGATATAATAAGAAAGAAGAAGAATTAACATAGCTTATGTATAAGAAACTAGATGGTAGGGTAAGAAAACTAATGAACTAGATCACTATAAACTTTGGCATATTCGGATAAAAACAATAGAAATGGGGTGGGAATAGTAACAAATAAAGATTTAAAAATGATATTGTAGTCTGTAGATGTTAAAAGAATTAATGATAGGATAATATTCATCAAACTTGTGTTGCGAAAAAGGTTATCAATATAATTAGTGGTTACACACACCAAATCAGATTAGATGGAAATACTAATTAAAATTTTTGGGACTTGGGACCACGTACATGTAAATATTAATTCATGGTGTTAGTCAAAGAGAGAATATTATCATAGGAGAAGATCTAAATGAACGTATTGGTAAAGATAATAGAGGTTATGAAAGAATTCATGGAAGATATGATTTCAGAGATAAGAATGAGGAGATGGATTAAATTTAAGACTTTATAGTAGCTTATGTTTTGTCTATTTGTCAATGGTAAGCACATTCCTTGAAAAGAGAGAAGAACGTTTCAAAACCTTTAAAAGCAGCCGAGGGAGAGCTTAACCATACAACATAAATTAATGGTATTGGAAGTGTTTTAAAATGCTGAATTGTGGAAATGTGAATTATTTGCCTCGGGATAAAATGGTAGAATTTAGAAGGAGAAAACTTGAAGGCATTATTGACGAATTAGTGACTTAGGGAATGTGGGATTTTGATGGAGTCACTAATGTGATGTGGAAAAAGATGACTGTTTTATATTAAATATGGGTAAAGAAGTTCTAGTTGAATCTAAAGAAAATCAACATTCATCTAGGAAAACTTGATGGTAGGATGACGAAATTTAAGTAATCATTAAAACTAAGAAATCTAATTTCAAAACTTGAAAAAAAAAAAATTGATCATATGATATCAAAGGCCTGCATTTCTCTTTTCGCACAAAGCAAAAGCAAGTAAAAGAAACCCCAAGAAATAAACATTGCCTGACCACCACCATGATTTCAAAAAGTAGAATTGAATCTAGTGAATCTGCCGATTTTAATCTAAATTGGTGATTCTTAATTTCAAATTTTTTTTTTCATGAAAAGAAAAGACCTCATTAATTACGAAAGGTAACATAGAACATTAATATCTAGGTTAGTGTTGTTAATGTAAAACCTATTGTTCTCGGGTCCAATTATTCTTGATTCTCAAAAAAATTAGTGCAACCAACCAAAAATGGATATGGACCTCATTCTTAGACATCATTTCATTCTTTGGCTATAAAAAATCAAAGTGAAAAAAAATAAATAAATAAATAATTAGTAACAATTGTTGAAATAACCAGATTTTGTGACCGGACTCACTCCCTCAAAACTTGATGAGTCGAACAACACAGTCCCAATTGAGAATAAGTCATATTTGATTTTACCATTAATTGCCCCATCTACTCACGATTGAAGAACTTTTAAATTGCACTCCTTCATCTCACACTAATTTTTAAGAGTAAGGGAACACTACCTCTTTGACTTTGGTGCACATTAACGGGAGCGGCCATATGGGAGGGTATGCACATAAAATCTTCAAATGGGTGGGGGCAGTGTAGTCTATTCACATCTATTGTGTCTTGATGCAGGTATATGCCAAGAGGTAGCATACTTTATTCCAATTCTCAAATACCAGTAAAGAGCCAAGGGGATAACATCAAGGAAAGAAGTTGGATTTGGATGGATAGGATCCTCTCCGTCTCCATCGCAGGGTGTTGCTGGAGAGGGACCAGTGATGACTGATGACTGAGGAGAGAGAAAGCAGCAGAGAAAAACAAAACTCCCCAGTCCCCACTGGTTTCTCTCCAGCACAGTATCTGACTCCAAAGACGTTACCCCTTTCTCGTTCATTGCTTCTCTTACTGACACCCTAAACGCAACTGAGTCCATCATTGAAGGCCAAATTGTTCTCAGAAGCGATTTCGCGTTAGGCTTCTTCCGCATTGCCATTTCCTGTTACAGTTACAGGTAGGATTTGGTACTACAAAATTTCTGAGACCACAATGTTCTGGGTCGTTAACAGAGACGACCCACTTAGTGATTCCTTTGGAGCTGTCTCCCTTGCTTTGGGTAGGAAGAAATCTTGTCGTCTCTTCTCGTAGCGATCAGAGGCATCCTCTCTTTGCACTTCGCAGGTGAGACCATGAGAGTAGTGAGACTCGGTGGAGAGAAACAAAATTAGATCTGGGAGGCATTGTAGTTGCAGAGAGAGAGGGAGAGAGAAATGAGTAGTGTGTCAAAATTCGTGAAGAAGAGCTCTCATGGATCAGAAGGATTCGATTTAAATGGTGAGCGTAAGAAGAAACTGAGTTCTCGGAATCCATTGAAGGACCTAAACAACATCAACAGGAGCAGGAAAAGGAGCAGCAGCAGCAATTCTTCTCTGTCGATTGAGGCTCCAAGAGGTTGGTCAAACTCCGTCCTTTCAAACTCTTCTTCCAAAACACCTCTGCGAGGACCAAAAAATCTACCCCAAACCCCTAAATCAGCCCCAAATCCTGGCCCTTCACAATGCAGATCCAAACCCCCAACTAAACAACTCCCCAATGGCGGGGCCATTTCAGGAAATCTAGAGAAACCCAAGAGAACCTCATCTCTCTATCAGTGGGAAAATGGTAAAAAGCATAGTTTCAGAGCAAATCGACTACCAAAACCCTCATCAGATGTGGAGGGCTGTGGCTTCTGTGCCAATGAATTGGTTTCTGGGGTATTTTTGAAGGAAGAGCCTTTGAAAGGAAAAGAGCCAGTTGATACAGCTGAGTCTTCTAGCCCAAGATTGTTGAGTGATGAAGTAGATTTAAAGGAGGTAGGAACTCCTGTGAAAAAGTTGGCACCAGGGTTTGTTTTGGGTTCTACATCTGATAAGGCTATAGAAGAGAAAACAACAACAACCAACACGACACCCCCTGTTCAGGCTTCAATATCTCCAGAGATCCAATGTGAGTCATCAGTGGTTTCTTCACCTACTTGTTTTGGAGCTGGTCATCTTCTTTCTGGGGTGACTGACAAGAGGAAATGCAGGCCAAGAGGGGTCCTCACTGTAGGAGATAATGCAGTGTTTTGTAAAGCTGGGGCTTTTGATGGCATTGATCGTAGTAATGATGTGAGGCATCTCAATGCTTCTAGGGTTTCTTTGGTTCCTGTACCCACTGAAGCTTCAGTGCAATGGCTCTTGCTCCCCTGTGATGAGGAGAGAGAGGATCACTGGGGCAGTTCTAGAAAAGGCTCACCTGAATCTGGGAAGCTGCCGGGTTTTTCTGCAATCCATTCCCCTTCTTCATCTTCGGCTCGTCATGGGTTTTCTTCGAATGTTTGTAGCATCAGTAGTAGTGCAAGTACTGCTACAAATACAACTATCTATGGTGGAGGGAAGAGGAGACCTTCTTTGGTTTCTCCAATTGAGTTTCCGAAATATGGAAAGTTTGTTGGACCTATGTCAACAGTCTCCCAGAAAAGACATTCTTCTGATCATGCAATTGGTTGTTCTTCATCATGTACGCCTGTGCCTTCTACTACAGCTAATCTCAAGGATGATTTTCCACCAGAAGAGAGAGAATACCGGTATGATATTAGAAGAGAGAATTCTCCATTCTCCTGGGACTCTTTGGGTAGTGGAAATGTGATGTGTACACCACAGTCAGATTCAAGCTCAGATATACAGTTTGGATCGTCTTGCTTGGATGGGGACAATCATCAACAGCATCAACTTGAACTTAATTCGATGGTGGATATTTTGCGCGACACACATTTGTCTCCCCGAAGCCAGATATCAATGTGGGGTGTTGCTGATGTTCCACCACTGCCTGCTTTGAGTGCCCACTTCTCACACCCAGTTACACCTTTAAATTCTGTTGACTGTGCCCAAATTCAGAAGCCTTTGAATGATTTGGGTGTGGACTTTTCATGTTCGAGCTTTGAGAATGTCTCTCAGTCACAGATGAGGATATCATGGAGAGATGGATTAGTCAGTCATGTCTTCGAGATGGAAAAATCAGATTACTGCTGCCGGCTCCCGTATGAAGAAGAAGAAGCAGAAGCACTCACTTGTTGTGGTAATGGTCAGCTAAAATCTGATCTTCATCATGGAGTTAGTCAGACAGCTAAAGATGATCTAACATTAAATGATTACTTTAAGCCTCTTGAATTTGCATATGAGGAACCTGCTATTGATGGGGAAGACAAAGTAAAGATCCCTCCTCAGAGATCCAATGTGTGTGCAGAGTCCATAAGCATAGAGGGAGGTGGATTGGTTACATCAAATGACTCGGATTGGTCATTGTGTTTCAAAAACCAGTTATTTCAGGTATGATATTTATCATAGTTTATCTCTTTTCAAAAATTGTCTAAACTAGTCTATTTTATATCCTTCTGTCTACCTAGGCTAGAAAGGATTTTTAGATGTGTGATTGAGAGTGGTTAAGTTATAATTCTGGTCTATAGGAATGTCATAGGTACCCCTATTGGACCCATTAATAGTTGTATCGGGCATTACTATAGGGGGACTTTCCCTATTGTGGGAAAGGCTTAGTTAGTGGTTAATTTATGGTTAATAATTAATTGAGGAAGGTGGTTTCCTGTTCTATTTGTATTTCTTATTCGGATATGATTGCCTTGCTCACCACTCAGGAAGAGAGAGAGGTCTTTTTTCTTTTTGGGTGCGTGGAATGCATCTATAAGGCTTTCCTACCATACATTGAATGGAAATATTTCGGAAATCTTGAATTGAATTATGAATCACGTCAATGAAAAGTTAAAAGTTGTTTCTATTTCCAGGTTCACCAGTGACAAGCAATAGTAATGAGAAAGTTTATCTTCCTCTCGGTTGAAACTTATCATTGATGGGTAAATACTGTCAATCCTAGTGCTGAAGATAATGGAGTTCATCTTCAATAGTTCAATGGGCCCACCATTATGCAGAGGACATATGGCCATTGAATTTGTTCCAAGGGGATTACTAACCTTTAGATTCTGCTTTCCCAATCGTAATTTTCAGGAAAAAAAAAAATGGACACTTCAAAGATGTTGAAATCATCAATTTGTTCTCTTATTCAGCCACAAGATATGACCTACAGTTGGAAGCTTGGCAGGCAGGGTATAAGTAAGATTGGATGAGTAAGGGCCGGTTTAATTTTGTTTCCAGAATGTGTTTTTCCGAATATGATAGCACACTCTCCAACATCCAAATTGTGAGTTTCATAAAGTCTCTCAGCTTATTGATCATGACAATCGTGTTTGGAAATGAGATCTCCTTATTTCCCTTTTCAACCCTAATGAAATAACTGAGATTTTGAAAATCCAGCTTCCTTTGTTCTTGCAAGAAGATTTTCAAACTTGGGGCGCTTCTCGAAATGGGATTTTTTCGGTAAAATCAGCTTACCACCTATTGTTCAATCTAGAAGCTGACAAAGATGTGTTTGAAGCGTCATCTTCCTCTCCAAACCTTGGCAACAAGTTCCAGAACGAGTTTGGAAGCAAATTTGGAATTGCAACTCTCTCCCAAGAATAAAATCTTTTCTTTGGAGAACTTGTGCTAAGGGCCTTGCTTCTTTGGTAAATCTCCGGTAAAGAGATATCTCAGTTGATCCCCATTGTGCACGATGTGGCAATATCCAAGAATCTACTTCCCATATTCTTTTGGCTTATTCCTTTTGCACTTCCAGTGGGGCTTCGTAGTAGTTTGTCTCACAAAGCTCCGGAAGGTGATGAGGTTCTCCTTCATGATTGGATTAATGGTTGGAAAGTGTTTTCCACAAGAGGTAAGAATGTTAGCAAAGAGATGATATCCCTATGTTCGTTTATCTGTTGGCAATTATGGTTAGCTCGAAATGACTTTCTATTTGGAAAGCGATATGGTCACCTTTGGAGATCATTTGATCAGCAGAAAAAAAATTTAGGGAGTTTTATCAATCCATCTCCCCTCCTCATCGATCGGTTCCTATAGTTAGATTCTCAACAACTATCTCTCTACCTCATCAATGGGATTTCTTGCTTGCAAATTTCGATAAAACAAATTGTGATGTGTAGGTATCATGGACCTCCGTCGGGTCACGATATGGCACTTAGCGCGTGTACATACGCTAGGGGTTGACCCTAATGAGATAGTATCCCCTAGTCATCAAATGCCAAGGGGGGATACACGTTATGGGTAAAAGGGGAGTCGCCACTTAGAAAGGGTTTAGGACCCATAAATGTCTCCCCCAATCAAGGGAGAGAGACTAATGACTCTGATGAATAAGGCTAGTTTGCACCAAGATTCTGGACAAATGTCGAGTGGCAGACTGGGAAGGTGTTAGGCACTTAGTCTACCCAGCCCTAAGGCTAGTCTCTTTCTGTTTGACCAAAGTTTGTTTGTACCCTACTAACTAGTCCTAAATCTAGGTCACTGAAAATCCTAAACTAGGTATCTAAGCATGACGTGTGAAAACCCTAAACCAAGTGTCTGAATTATGCTAGTTAGGTTATGATGCAAATAATAAAATGATTACGCTAATTAAAAATTAAAAACCCTAAATGATTTAATTAATGTATTATGAGTCTTAGATTAAACTAATTAAATAAGCCTAGACCTAGGATTAGTTGAGCAATTTGTGAAACCCTAAATTAAACTAACTCAATTAATTGAGCCTAACCTAGATGGACGATTAATGAATTTATGAAATCCTAAATTGAATTAATTAAAATGATTAATCATAATCCCTAATAATTTGTGAAATGAATTATTGCAATCCTAATTAATCTATTAATCTAATAGGTAAAAAGGTTTTTAAAAAAAGACAAAAACTTGAATTGAATGGTAAAAGCTACCCAAATCTAACTATTTCAGATGGAAGTTTTGAAAAACCTAATCAACCTAATAATTAAAACAATTAAAACCGAATTTTAAGAGTCAATTAAATGCAATATGAACCCTAATTAATCTAATGAGTTAAGACTTTATTTAATTAAATATTAAAATAATTATTTAATTAACTACCTCAATTTAAGTAAATGGAATCTATCTATTCTGTTAAATATATAATGGTTGTAAATGTCCCATGTGGTGATATGAGTGAGAAGTGGATAAAATATGAATATTAACTGACCTACATGCATGAGAAAAATGAATTGATTTAAACAAGAAAAAAAAAAGAATCATCAAGTATAAAAAACATGTTAATAAACACGAAGCATGGCAAACATGACATTGAGTAACCTATCTAAATCTAATGATTATCAATATGGCAAGATATCTGAATCTAAATAAAATACATAATTAATTCTAAAGGGACCCACTATTTGAGATAAAAAGAAATGGACCGAAACGGGTTCATTTTATCAACCCAAAAACCAAAGAAACGCACCTAATGCTACGCGCCGGTTTGAGGGGGGCCAGCCACGCCCTTGCTAACATATGACCTAGATTACGTCCCATATGTTTTTAAGAGGGAAATAAAATAAAATCATTTTATTTTAAATTTTAAAATTAGGGGAATCCCAACCCTAAGTTCTAGGACTGGATACATTATAGACCTGAAATTAAACCAAAATGGATAAAAGAAAAATAAAGAACAAAAGGAGGGGAAGATTCCACACAAAAAAACAGAAATGAAATAACAGGTTGTGGGTATTACAAATATGGACTATCTAATCAGCAAATTAAAGAAATAACAAAAAACAATAAAATAAAATAAGAAGAAGAAGAGAAGACGATGGGCTGGAGGTGGATTTTGGCAAAGGGAAGCAGATGGGAGTTGTAGTGGTTCAGATTTTGGTTATGGAGAAAGGTAAGTGGGAAGAAGTAGGAAGTGATTTCAGTTATGGAGAAAAGTGGGGGAGGATGAATTCGGACTAGGAGAAAATGAAGGTGAGAATAGTTTTTTTTTTCTTTTTTGCTAGTTTATATCACCAATGGTTGCTGCAGATTTTGGAGGAAGGAAAGAAGTAGAAGAAGAAAGTGAAGAAGAAGAAGAATGAGAAAGGAGGTTCGGTGGCTGCTGGTTAGTAGCTGCAGCAACAGGGAAGAAGAAGAAGAATGAAAAAGGAGGTTCGGTGGCTGCTGATTAGTAGTTGCAGCAGCAGGGAAGAAGAAGAAGAAGAAGAAGAAGAAGAAGAAGAAGAATGAGAAAGGAGGTTTGGTGGCTGCTGGTTAGTAGTTGCAGCAACAGGGAAGAAGAAGAGAAAAATAAGAAGAAGAAGAAAAATGAGAAAGGAGGTTCGATGGCTGCTGGTTTGTAGTTGCCGCAGCAGGGAAAAAGAAGAGAAGAAGAAGAAGTTGCAGGTTTCAGCCATGGAGAAGAGAAGGAGAAGAGGAGGAGGGAGGTTCGGTTACCTGAGAAGTGAAGGATTTGCTACCACGATGGCTGCTGGTTTGGAAATGAGAAAGAAGAAAGGAGAAAGGAGAAGAAGAAAAAAAATGAAGAAGAATAAGAGGAGGGAGGCGGCTGATTTTCTGCTACAGGGAAAAGAAGAAAGAAAGGAAGAAGAGATGGGAGAAGAGATTAGGGCTTGAGATCATAATCTAAGGGTTTATGTCTAAAGAACAAAAAATCAAAAATAAATCAAATCAAACCTACTTATTAAGTGAATATATTAAGCCACAAATAAAACCGATTAATTGAATCAAAATATAATAATAAGATAAAACAAAACACATTATAATGAGAAAAACAAACTGAATTAGCAAAACCAATGGATTGGAACCAATGACCCAAATCAAACTATGTTGAGCCCAATTAAAACAAAATAAATCCAATTGAACCGGAATCAACCAATTCACATTTAATAAACCATACTAATCCAAATTAAAGCTAATTAAATCTAATTAATCTAAATAAACCAATTAACATAAATACACTTAGTTGAATCGGAATAAACCAATTTATATCTAATAAACCACATTAAACCAAATTGAAACTAATTAAACATAATTAATCTAAATGAAACAATTATTAATAAATTAGAACCTAATCTATTAAATTAGATAAACTAGTTCTAAATTGCAATTAGGAGAAGAAAAATACCTTAAACCCGGCCTTAATCAAGAAATAAGGGGAGATAACCCTTGTGTTTCAAGTCCCAAATCGAACCGAACCGGACTAGATCTCCCAGCTCAAGGAAGGATTAATGTATTAAACTTTTAGATTTGGAGAATATTTGATTTTAGAGGAAAAAAGTTAGCCAAAACCTTGATGGGAACATTCTCTCTCCCAAATTCCCAATTTTTTCTCTTCCCTTTTTGGAAGAGAGGAAGGGCTATACTTATAGCCTTGGGACTTGAGACAATTCTCTCTTATTTCCGATGTGAGACTAAAAAATTAGAGAGAATTATCCAAAAAGACTTGCTTTAGGACAAAGGGGTTTGGACGCCATGTGGCACTCCTTGGTTGCTCGAAATGGAATTTGATATAGAACTTTGGAGTCAACTTTCGGGGGTCATATCTTTCAAACCGTTAGTCAGAATTCGACGTGTAATATGCCGTTAGAAAGCTCAGTCGGAGAACTATCCAATGATGTGAGAAACGATTGTGGTCTCGATCGGAAACCTTTACGAAAATATGCATAAAATAGGGACCCGGATCATATAATGAAAGAGAGAATCGGACGTCGATTCGCATAGTTCTCGCATCAAAGTGTAATGTCCGACTTGAGGGGACAAACGACAATAATCCACAATATCAAATTCTAATTTTTAAAAACATTTTCTCTTGAAAGTTTATAGGGGGAAAATGGTCATTTTCTACTCTAAGCTTGAAAATTCTCCAAGTCTAAAATGTCTAACATGTAATTCTTCATATTGTCATCATTGCCGAGGGGTGACAAAATTCGGTGTCTACATGATGCGAGTCTCTCCCATGGGTCGATGCAAGGAGATATAGGTTTTATCTGTCGTGACTATCAAGGGCGTCCTAAGTTTGCCATATCTAATCTTGTTCAATTTCAAGTGGCTTTAGTGGGTGAAGTTTTGGCAATCCGCTCACCTCTTTTGAAATCTATTAATGAAGATATGTCTCATTATGTTGGAGTGCGACAACAAAGACATGGTGACTTTCCTGCTACTTGAA
>NC_056570.1:13243844-13247219 GCF_013358625.1 Macadamia integrifolia
CCCCCCCCCCCTTTTGACTATCAAACCCATTTTAGAGGATATTTTGCATTTGAAATCCTCTTTTGAATCTTGTATTTTTTATTTTCATTCCTAAGGAGCTAAATAGTTTAGCTGATTCTCTAGCAAGGAGGGCTCTGTCTATGACGGGGCATGACAATTTGATCCATTTCCGATCCTTGGATCCAAGATCAATGTTTGGTGTCCTTGCATCTTTCCCGTTCTTCTGAATAAATCTATTTTTACCCAAAAAAAAAAAGAATTACCAAGAAGAAGAAAGAGAATATATAAGGACCACAAGGGCAAAAAGGAAACAAACCAAACAAACAACACAAACAACAGTACTCTAACGGAGAGGTCTGAAGAAGAGACAGGCAGATCCAGGGAAACAATAGTGAGTATGTTGCTTGAGGAATCCTCAACATGAGAGTGCGAAAGCATAGCAAGTTTGGAACTGACATCAAAGAAAATGGTCTTCCACATCTTATTAAAAAACAAGAGTTGGTAGTCTACCTTTGAAGATGCGTTCCATTTAGCTATGGTTGATGGTGGCGCAAAATGCAAGCTTGCCCGCTGTGTCTCTAATTATATTTCCTCCAATCGTTATAACAAGCCAAATCCATTCTCTATGGAGGAGGAAAATCCTTCTTCCAGCCGGCCAATAATATCTAAGGACTCTCTTCTGCAAAAGATAAAGGTGGTACCATGCTAACTTATAGGGCCAACGAAAGTACGATTAACCAAATTATCAATTTGTATGTATCTAACACGGATAACATTTTGATTTGTGTATCATAACTAGATCTACAAGCTTCTTAACCAGGAAAACTGAAATCTAAGGAAATCTATACTCCCTCACCCTGTCACAATCCCCCTTTTGGCATTTCTATCCAATTCTGGCTGATTCTTTCCAACTCCTGGCTGATCCAGATTCATGATGGCCAATCTTGCTGCTGAATCTTGGATTTCAAATTCTCACTAATTTTGGTTCATACAGTTTATAAATATGCCAGTGACAAGGACAGGGCTAAAAAATCACCCTTAGGTTTTTTTGTGCCAATATCTTGCAATGTCTTGTATTAATCAAGTCTTGCATTTCAGAGCTGTAACAGCTGTTGCAATTAGCTCCGAGGAATTCTCGAATAAGTATTGCAAGCGCGATGATTACGAGTCGCAGACGTTACTGTTTGGACTGACTGTAAAGATGCTATTACCCTTTCCAGAACAGAGCAAAGCAATTTGGCCATGGGAGATGCTTGGTTTTTTGTTGGATCATAATGTATGATAAACAATGTACAGTGATTGTAGCTCACCAGTTAGCCGTAAAGGCTAGCACTGATTGGTCATGTAATTATATTTTAACCTCCCTTCTTCTCCCTTAGTTTCTTAATGAATTTTTATTCTTGACCTCCCCCAAAAAAAATGATTGGGATTAACTTAAACCCCAACTACTTTCCTGCTCTTGCTACTAACAAACTCCTGTCGCCAGATTGAGAGCTCTTTAAACAAAGAGAGTACCACACATCCTTTTCCCCAAAGGATTTCCACATAACATGGAGCAACATTTCTTTACTGCAGAAATTTTGAACTCATGAACAATTCATGAATCAATGGTGGGTCATTCAACGGTGACGATATTGGATTATCTGGTACATGTGGATGAATGAACTTTGGGAATTTTAAAGGAAACTTGAATATGTTGATTGCTAACCCAAAATCATGCAGGCAGATACTCAAATAGTTGAACAAATAACAGTTACAAAGCCTCTGATGAAGGGAGGCTAATCAAATATCCAATTTTTGCATTATTAGAAAAAGGGTGTACCCAATGCATCTGGGACGGTCATAATGTACGCAGCTTTACCCCCAATTTGCGGAGAGGCTGTTTCCCAATTTTTGCATCAATGGAACAATATTTTCTATTTTAAATTTAGCATGCGTCAAGGTCCCGACATGGGGGAGGCTTTGGCTCACTAAGCAAAGTTGTGTTCCCTCCTTCAGGTCCACTCATTATACGCTTAGGGTTCTGCGTGCCAACCTACAATATAGAACAGATATTAAAAAGCAATATTTAGATCCTACCTAATCATGTAGCAGGATAATGGAATCAATGAACCATGCTCAATAGCCATACCGGTGGTTTTGCCCCCCTTCTCAACATCTCAACAATCTCAACCACGCGCTTTCGAGTAACATCCTCCTGAATCAACAAAAGAGAAAACAGGTATAAATTCCCAAGTTCATTCAATGGATACCTCAAAACACCAAAATATGAGACGGGGGGGCAAAAATGTACACACATGGTAATTGTATGTGTATCCTTCTGAGCCCTTGGAGTAGTCAGCCACCGTAATCATTGGAGCATTTACACAACAACCCTGCAGAAAACTGCAAGAGTCACATCCAACTATACATTGACCTTTACGGGACAGATTAATCAGGTCTAATGCTTAAACATGTAACATGTTTATCTCTCGACTACCATCTAGTCTTCCTTAAAAAAAGAGCAACTGATAGTTTGTCTCAGATGCTAGAAATTGAAAACCTAAAATGAGGTTTCCAAATACTTTAGAGGAGATTCTCACCATGCATTCCATTTCCCCAACAGAAAACATGCCATCCTTTGTTACCTCTGCACAAAATCAAAATAACAGACATTAACCACTGAGAATGTCTCTTCACAATCCAATTCTAGGTCCAGTTCAAGAGGCAATATCAGCAATTTTGGGAACACAAGAGAAACAAAACATGTCTCGTCAAACTCACCATTGCGCTTCACTCCGAGGTGATTTAGTAAAGCCTCTTCTATTTCACGAGAACCACGTATCATACAAGGTGTTGTGCCACAGACCAAAAGGTGATATTTGCCAGCCTAAAAGTCCATTGCAAAATTTGCACAGTATTAATATCCAGGTTCATGGATAGCCTTCACTTATATTTGTACAAGACAAGAGAATTAAAAATCTAAGGAAGAAGGGAAGAAATAATAAAGTAAAAGAAAACTGATCTAAAGTACTACACACCTTTGTCTGATTGAACATTGAATAAAATGTCGCAACTTCATATACACGAATTGGAGCAACCTCTATAATCTTAGCCACCTGGACCCACCCGTAATAGCTCAAATTAACACAAGTAATGTAAGTCTCAGGCTGATTTCAAGGGGATAAAATTGCAAGTGTGAGGAATGAGGATGGAACTTCAGGTCATGGTGGGTCAACCCATAGATAAAAGATATCCCGACAAGTAAAAGTTAGGCTTGGACACATAATTCATCAAATAAATGGGAAAACAGGACCACTGCAAGAAATAAGTAAAACCATATTCATTAAATAGGATGGGGAAAAAGGTGCCCAAAAGTTAACTTTTACTTCTTTT
>NC_056570.1:13247239-13248624 GCF_013358625.1 Macadamia integrifolia
TTTTTTTTTTTTTTGGAGGGGAGGGGAGGAGGAGGTTGGTTAGATAAAGAACATTTTATTGCAATAAATGTGGAAAGTACAAAGCACACCGTACAACAACAAGAAGAGACAGGCCTAAGTTTTAAAGGGATGGACTAGCAGGGTAAGGACCCATATAAAAAAATTTCTTATCAGCCGTAGAATTAACAGATCACAGTTACCAATACAGAGAAATTCCCTCTAGAGAAAAGACATCTAGCTTATCTATGATAACCTCTTTTTTTGGGGGGTGGGTAGGGAATGGTCTGCGGTGTTGAGGTGGAATGCACAAGTTTCAAAGACCATGTATGATGCAGATGGAACATAGATATAAGACTTTTGGATTATTAACATTACATTATGAAATGAATGATTCTTCTTTCGTAGATAACTAAATGAATGGTGCAGATCAGTGATGGTAAGCTAATCTAAATATCTTGTGATGTTTTTAAGGCTACATTAACCCCCATTTTTAATGGGTAAAGCTATAGAGCTAAGAAACTCACCAAAGCTTGACTGCAGGTTTGAAAATTTCTTCATGTTGGATTCAATCTGGACAAGTTCATCCCCTGGATCCTGTTGGGCTCAAGGCTGGGCCCGCCCTCTTAGTCCCAAGGCTGGGTCAGGCCATCCACCTCTTCCAGCCTGCCCAACCCGTTCCTCATATGTCATTCTCTGCAGGACTTTCATCCCTCCAACATAGTAAAGATACCATAGTCTTTCAGGATATCATGGAAGCAGACTTTTATTGCCTCCCACACTAGTGGCTGTCCCAAAACTTAAGTATGGTAGCAATAAAAACTTAATGGGGCTAGACCTGGCTACACTGTACATGGCAAGCAATGGAACTAAACTCAAACATTCATTAACAAAAACAAATGCCTGTATCATCAAGGACCACTTGCCAATCAATTTATATTTCTTCATGCAGAGAAGCACACTCCTGGTGGATTGAGGATTAAGGCGAGATAACTTCACTAAGTTTATTACACCCTCATAACTTGATGGTTAGAGGTGAAGATTGCCTCAATTTTCGTTGACAGGCATGCACAGCAGCACAAAGCCACAACATTTTTAAAATTCTGAGGCATAAATGAATACATTTACCTAAAGATGATCTCTCTGTCATGTTAATGAAGCCAAATGGACAACAGACTCGTAAGTCAGACGATGGCCAGGAGATAAGATAACCACTTGTAGTTCATGGCCAGGAGATGCAGGCTTTTTTTCTTCTGGTGTTGAAATATGTATTCTTTTTTTTTTTTTTTTATACTCTTCACCTTGTTAATTGTGAAAGCAAGTAGAGATCACCTCCCCAGAGATGCAGGCTTTTTCTCTTCTGGTATTGAAATATGTACTCTTCTTTT